>NW_008684111.1:106260-118524 GCF_000695815.1 Acanthisitta chloris
GGACAGCCATTCTCTCCTCCAAAAACAAATATTTGCTTTTAGCGTGGATGGATGCTGCTGCCTAGGAGCGCCTTTTCCCTTGCTTTTTAAACTGTACACTTAGTTGTTTCCACCTACAAAGAAGACTTGTGGTCTTGGGAAAGAAATTTAACTTTATCATTTAGACATGCTGTTTTGCAAATGAAAGTTTAAAAAATACAAACAGTTCCTGTTTTACATGAGTAATAAGTTCTGGCTAATTGGTTACCATAGAAGCAAATTCACCAGAATTCTCAGAGAGTAAGAGAAAGATTCACCTTTTTTTTTTTTGCCCCTCCTTCCACACAGAAATGTCTATGTCAGTGCAAACATAATGCTTAGAATAAAACACAAAGTTTCTTTTCTCACACACTATATGTGGAGATTTTTAGACCCCATTTTTCTGTTGAAAATTACAATAAACTATATTACTACATAGCATTCCATTATTTCTTTTTAAAAACCTTGCCATTTGGAATTGGCTCTATAATCTTTGGAAACTGTATTTCCATTATTAATTCTTGCTTCCCCCACAATGGCAAAGCAATGACACATTTGTGTACATCTCATTGTGCATATTTTCTCTAAGCATCACTGCAATATCAATGAGCATTTTCAAAACAACTGACTGTGTGACTTTAGAAAAGTGTACTTCAGAAGCAGTAACACTCCTGGGTCATTTAATTACTTGCATATTTCTAATCCTATAGAGAAATGAAATGCAAAGAAGCCCAAAACAATTCCTGAAGCAATTTATCCCCAAAACATTTTATGCATATAAAAATACCGGAAAAGGAGTAACAAAATTGCATCGATGAGCTTGATAATAAAAAGACTGTGTTAAAAAGGAATGAAAAGTGGTACTGATCCACTGACCATCCACTCTGCATGCCATAACCCCCTGTAATCCCCAATTGATACTGACAACTGCAATGACAAGGGCTAAATTGGAGCCATAAGTGGGAGTAATGATAGACTGCCACTTCAGCATGTCAGCAATTGCTAGATTAAAATTAATACCACGCAAACGTTCTCCTGTAAATTGGAAAGAAGTGCTTTTTATATGTAAGGCATCCCCCAAACGTGCCACGGTGGGCAGGGCGCACGCCCAGTGCCCTGCAGAGATGAGCTGGCCCCAGCAGGAGTCAGATGCGCAGGGGAGGCTGTTCCTGCTGTACTTTTAGCTGTGACCACCTAGGGGCACTCAGCGTCCTACAAATCCATCGCACAACTCAGCTTTTGATCCATCCCATTCCGGTGTAGAGCACAAAACACATTCTCTTTCAAGCATCCTGCCTTATATTCTACTTGAACAACAATGATGAGTATTGTTTATTGATACTTTATTACTGGCAGATAACCAGCCAGACAGCCTTGTTCCCTCTAATTGCTTCTAAAGAGCTTTTTTTTTTTTAATATAAAGACTTTAATATACCATGAAGATTTTCAATCAATAGGCAAAAATATACAGACCATATCTTTTGAGAAAGCGATTTCAGATTTTAAGTCTGGATTTCTTCCAAACTGCCAAGCAACTACAAACTGCATGAAAAGCTGTCTAGAGGGAGTTCTCTTAATTATAATTCTCTACAGCTTTGAAAAGGACATGGCAAAAATGGACAGGAATGTTAAACTGAAAAAGCACCACAAGGTCAAGAGAATTGCAATTTTCTCTTTTTCATATACATTCTACCTTTCTACATACTATATTTAATAAACAAAAAATATTTGCAAAAAGAACTGCCTTCCTATATTTTGGGATTCTCTGAATTATTTTTTATTTTTTTTTAGAAGTACTTGGCATAATTAGTCTTCCCAATTTTCCTCAAAACAAACTTAAATATGATCATTGAAGCAATCAGCAGAATAAAGTTTTACATTGAAGCAAATGGTTCATTTAGGCTGAACTACAGCAGCTCACTAGCCAATCCTATCTGATATTTTATGGTCAAGTTTTATAGCATGAAAATTCTGACTTTCTGCCACATTTTTTTCCGTTCAAACAGGGTTCACTTAACAAGCAGAATGCAGACCTGCTGCTTTCCCTTGTGGCCAGCTTCACTTGTTCAAAGTCTTTGAGAATCTTGGAACACGGCAATAGCTCTTAAAGGAACTTTGGCCTGCAGCTGTTATTAACTAGCTTTGGACGTATGGACCTCCGTTGACAAGCACCTCATGTAGAGAGGTTAAAAAATTGCTACCATATGCTTTCAGCTTTTTTAACCTATAATGTAAAGGCTCAGGGAGAAAAAAAAAAAAAAGAAACCCCCCCTTTCAGTACTTAAAAAATACAAATTTACGCATAAACCAACACTTCTTTCTATCTTATACTGCCTCACAGTTATGAAATATATATTTCATTTTTACAAGGGTACTGCAGTGTTCCAAAAGGCAGGAGCTGATTTCAAAGAAAGGAACAACTGGTTACAGGTACAAAGATCTTAAAAGGCTTTATGACTGGACACAAATTAAAAACTACCATGCTAGCACTTAAATAACACAGCATTAAATAACAATAAAAATCTGTGTCACGACAATTTTTCTACTGAACAGAAAAGCATTCTCTTAATGAAAGCTAAGGCTAGCACTGCTTATTATACCTTTATTTTAGCCTCATGTGCATATACCTTACATTAGTTTTTATTTATGTGAGCCAGTTCAGATCTGAAGGAGGATCTGTACGTCCAACTCCTTGTTTCTATTCTCCAGACAGATCTGCTGGTTTACTGAAAGGTATTAACTCTCTAGGCAAGCACAATCTCATCATGAGTCCAGAGGACTCTTCTTACTCGCCAAAGTATTTGTACCAATCTTTGTACCATACAAGCCTGAAATGGATATTCAATATTTTTAACCATGCTGAAATTAAAAAACCCAAACCAGTGAGTTGCTGAACTCTTTTATGTCTCCATTCTATAGATTCACATTTCATTCTCTAAAAACACCTTAACAGTGTTTAGTGAAGAGCTCAGTGCTCTCACTAGAGCCTCACACTTCAGCATACACATCAGAGCTGAGTTCACAGATTTCAGATGCTACAGCTACTGTATACATTTCCTTAGTTACTGGAGGAACATCACTGAATATCAACAGAAGTTTAGTTTTTAATTTTAAGTTACCAGTGGGTTAAAATGCCTATTTGGACTGGCAGATAGAAAAAAAAGGTATTATCATGAAATAAATTACCTTACACATGACAGTTTTGCCATTCACAGTGTAGCCAAATATGCCAAGCAGTAATTAACAATAAACCAGAAGTATTGTTACAAATCCAAGCTACTGTTCTATAGCAGATGACAAGAAAAGCCTAGGAGACTTACTTTCTCCTCTACCACAATAAGTTTTAACTTCATGTATTTAAATCCAGGCCACTTTTCCAAAAATCAAGGAATATTGCAATGCTAGATATGGGTTTTAGTCAGATAACCAAATTTGCAGTGAGAATAATATTAAACCTACCAAGAATTATATCCAGATAAATGGGCAGAAAACTGTAGATCTAGACAAAATGCAGTCACTAAAGGATAATTTGCTGTCTATCCTGATTACCTGAAGAATTTAAGTACCAAGTTGCCTAACTACTATACATATTTAATACTTGTATGGTAAAATAAACATACATGCAGCAAAGTACATAAATGTAGTATAACAATTTCATTTTAAGATGGGGGAAAAAAGGGATCAGTATCAAGGGACTAGCAGTAGGAGTCATCTCATACGTTGTTAGTCAGGCGAAAACCAAGAAATCTAGTCTTAATTGCGTGCAGAAATGTAAAGACACTGTTGGAAGAGTAGCTTAATCTCTGTCCCCACATTTGAGAATACAAGAAGTTTTGAAAGGCAGTTTGGACTCAGCACCTCAATTTCAGGAAGGCCAAGGCAGAAATCCACACAGACAGACCCCAGAACACTGCCTAGTTGAGGTCAGAGAGAAGTCTGTGTTGGTTGTATACCAGCTGATGTCTCCCAAATACCAGAATGGCTCCTTAAGTATCTGGACATTAGGATATGGGACTCTAATAACTCTGATTTGTCCAGGATTTTTCTGAGCATGCTGGATTAGCCGAACTACAGTCATCTCCTGAGCTCCACAAACTGCTCTGAAGTGTGAATCATAACCTGTATCAGAAAACACACAACTACTGAAAGCTAGAGGCCTTGTCAACTACCCCAAAGTCTTACTCTCCCTTTCTCTAAGAGATCTAATTGACAACTTCTAAACAATAACCAGCTCTATATATCTTTATGTTAAATACATGACTACCTGTATCCCAAGAGGTGGCAGGAATTAGATCCTGGAGCATTTGATATTATTTACCACTCAGATCTGATCTTCAGTGACACTTCATTTAAATTATTAGGTGGATCAAGAGTTAGCACTTAAACATGCAAATCTGCTTACCACTTCAGGCTTAAAAGCCTTAGTTGAATTTTACCCATATAATAATATGGTGAGAAACTGCTAAGACTTAGAAAATACAGTTCTATTGAATGTCCACGTGAAGTTCTACCTGAAGCTTGCCAAAAGGACTTCTCAATAAAGGGAACCTGTTATATATTACTTATATTGGAGCATTTGTCAACTTATGGACACATTGCCTTCTGATTAAATTGCACTAAAATATTAAGAGGTGTGTGCATTTGGTTGCTTTGGTGTGCTTGTTTAGTTGTGGAGCTTTTTTTAGTCTGGCATTTGGACAAATTCATAGACTGACCACATCTTCCAGGATTACACAGCTTTACCACACAGGCACCCCTGAAGGTAGGGATCCCTATTCTCCACTAACCACACAAAGACATAACACAGGAGGTTTGTGGAAGTGCCCCATCTCTGGGAACATTCCCTGGCACACAGCCAGAGGCCTTACAGCCTCTGTCCAGGGAAGCTCTGGGGATGCTCCCTGGAGCCTTCCCTGCCTCCAGCTATCCCAGTCACGCCAGCATAGCCCAGGAAACCTGCTGGGAGTGGGCTAGATGTGGAAGCTTCTGCTCTCCTGCTAAAAAGTCAAACACAAGAGTTTGAATTTTTTTCAGTTTGGAAAAATCTTCACAGTGGACCTTCAGGAGTGATATAAAAACCTCTAGCTTATGTTTTACCATTGAGGAAAAAGAATACGAGATACAAGGAGACTCATTAATGTACAAGTCCCCTAACTGGAACAGCCACAATATAAATAATACTCTATTTCTAACACACTTTTCCCCTATTTTCATTCTATGCACCATTTGCAGCCTCCAAAAACTAAATACACAATCAAGAAAGAAAAAGATCCCTTTTAAAAGCTGAATCAACATGTATACGCAACTAACCGAAAAAAAACCCAGATACTTTTCAAACCTTTCAATAAATCTTATGTAATTTTCCAACAGCAGTATCAGCCAACTAAAGCAACCAATTAAAATGTTTCTGCCCTCCCATGCCAATGTAGGCAGCAAAATAGGATGAATATTCTGACTGGCATTCCTCCTCATATGCTATGGGGATATAGCCAGTAGTACATGGTGTAAGCTACCTCCTTTTACTTTTCTTAAACACATCATTAGCATTTGAAGTTTACTGGTTTTGGAATGAGGCTCTTTGTTTTAACAAAAGAAAAACAAAATAAAAATTCCTCTCTAGACTATGTTTGTAGGTTTCTCTACGTTGAGTAACATTATTTACAGTAAGTCCTTTACATTTTCTTCAGTACAAATAACCCAAGGATTTTAATTAAGCTTGGTAAAAATAGGCCAGAACTCTCTACTTAATTTTGGCACTGGTAATAAGAGCGAGAGTGTCACAGAAGGGCAAAACAAAATCTTGACTAGTTTCATAATATTTTTATATTTTAACTAAACATAGGTTTTAACTCTATAATGGAAATTTCAATGATAAAATATTCAAGGTCTTAAAAATACTAGCAGGCATGCAACTAAGAATCTGATAATTACCTTAAACAACAAATTCAAGATGTAAAAAGCAAATAGTTGGCTTCTGTAATAACAGACTTCTTTTTTTTTGCAATGCAAAATATGGCATATTTTCTATACATTATGGTAAAATGGATATTTGGACAGTAACAGAGCAAAATATAGGAGAAATTTGTTATTTTGGAGGAATATTTATTTTGTCTGGATTTAATAAAGACACAGTGGCCAAGATATGGCTTAGTTAGATATTGACCAGTCAAAGCCACAAGTAGTTGAATATCAGTTATTGCAAATTTAATGAATTTAATGAACCCATTTCATTACTTTAACACAAAGTATTCTTTACAGAAGCATGTTGTATTTTATGAAGTTATATTGCCTCTATCTACTAACTCTCATAATCTGGTTGAGCGGCACCAGCTCCTGGAAAGCATCAGTCCTGATTAGAGTGAATTAAAAAGTAATGAGCAAAATGTCCTCAGACCAATAGAATTGTCAATGTACAGCAATTTGTGTAAGCTTCTACCTTTCCATTCAGGTTTTGAAATACTAGCACCATTTCTAATGAATATCTGAAATATGCTTTAATTCATGCACGATTTAACATCAGTACAAATGTGTCAATATGAGCAATTCTTGAATGAGAGGAGAAAATACAGTTCTTTAAAAAACAGGCATTCTTTAATGGATTATTCCTCTGTGCTGCTTCCTGGGTTTAGAGTTAAATCAGGGCAACTATTACAGCAGGCATCTCCATTATTGGGGGATGCTAATTCCATCTCATGCAGTTAACCATCAGGCAGGCTTAGCCTATTTATCCAAATGTCAATAGCATCGTACAGTGTCACACAACTGACTAAGCAAAGATTGAAAATCCACTATTCAACAATCATGTCTTCATGGTCACTTGCACAAGCATTATGTTTCATGCCACACATACTATAATAATCGTGCAAATATACTTTATGGGTAACCAACAGCTTTTTTAGAGTAAATGCAACCCAATTTCCTGTTCTAACGAGCAATAGGAAGTTATGTCACAGAGGGGCGATGAGTAAATATCATTAAGAAAATTTATGAGGGTTTTTTCAATAATTATTGTTTTCCTATGTATAATTCTTTTGTTACTTATTACATGTTAGCAATCAAATTTTCAGGATCCTTGTATGAAAGCTCTTTGGAGATTTCAGCAGTACTGCAAGGCATAATTATCCCTTGTATCTGCACAATGTTAAACTAATTGCCCTCACTTTTCAAATGCAACATCAGAAGGCACGTGATGGTTTAAACTGAGTGCTGCCTTGTGACCACAGCTCTATCCCATGAGGTTGACAACAGTGTGCATACGTCTTATTCTTTGCAATTTGCTTTCATAGCTCCATCCTGAACCACATAGGTTGACTACATTAAGAGAGAAGGAAAGAGAAAGCAACAACCAGAGTCATGCTAACACTTTCAACAACTGTCAAGGATATTCTACTTCATAATAAAGCAAGTCTAATTTTGGCATGTATGTCCATAGAGTTATTTCTAAAGAAAAGCAACAGAATTTTTAAAGAACTCATCTTTCTGAAGCCATCAGAGAAATACAAATGACAAATACGCATAAATGACAATAAAAAAACTCCAAATTCTGACTTGATTCTTTAAAATGCTTCTTTGACAGCCACAAGCTTTGATGGGATACCAATAGCAAAACACTAAAAACAATTTCTGCTGGATTCAGATAAGAGCAATCTGGCCAGCATCTGGAAAGCAAAGCAATGACGAGTTTTGAAATGAGAGCAAAGATGTGTCATATATGCCATTAGGGCATGTGCAAGTTCTAGAAAAACAGCAAAAGAAATAGGAAACAACACCAAGGGGAATTAAAGATCACTTCACATCAATTTTTGCCTGTGGCAGATTTGATATACTGCATTACTGAATCACAAGATGCTTATCAGGCTTTCTCTTTCCTGTCTACAACAGGAAAAAAACCCTAATCTATTCATCATTTTTATTTTTTAAATCTTTAGAAAAAATACACAAGTTGTAGTAAATGGAAAGCTAAAAAAAAAAAGATTGAAAAATCAGTATTTCTGGTTTCTGTACTTAGCATCTCTCCAGCAAAGAGAATAAAGAGTTACAAGCATTCCTCTAGGGTAACTTAATTATAACCTTTTCACATGCAGGGACCTAGAGACAAACTGCAATCAGTACCAAGTTTTCTGATCTCACCTTTCTCAGTTACAACCCTGTTTCCCCACATAATTCAACCCAAGTGTGTTTCTGCTAAAACATTTTAAACTTCAAATTTAGTCCAGCATTGAGCAGCAGAATCCAGCCTAGCAAGCACTGACCTAAAGGATTCAATCTGTAATAAATTATGTACAGTTTAATTAAGTAAATACAATTGAATAAATTTGAACTGTTAGACATTAAGGAAAAAACCCTTTAAGGTAGGTTTGATTTTTGATAGTGATTCCAATGACAGCATGTACATATATGTAGAGAGGAAAGGTTTTTGAAATACTATATAAAAGTAGCTTGCAAACATTATTATCAAACTCTTTAAATATCTGCAATCTAGCAAACTATGGAAAGCTTCAACAACTGATCTCTCAGCTCTCTTCTTATTTGAAGTTAGTTTATAGGAGGTGACATACTATTCAAAAACTCCATGCAGATACATTCTCGGTGACTGTGATATGATTCTCATCTTCACAAATTTAGGAAATATTAAAATTCACTCTGGAAGTCCAATGCATTTTAAAGAGCACTATAACACCAAGAAACACAAAAATATTAAAATTCACTCTGGAACTCCAATGCATTTGAAAGAGCACTATAACACCAAGAAACACAGGGCATTTTAAGTTGCAGTTGAGGGTGAAGAAGCAATAGCATGAATCTATTTCTCTGAAAAGGGGGTTTCCACTCAATAATTTGATTAATTAATTCTTGACTCTGTGAAGCGTAAGATGGTGAGACTGACTCACATGGGATTTTTTAATCAAGTGCTAGATTTCTAGACATGAGCTACCATTTTACTGAACAACAGCTTAAAAAAAAAGACCAACTACCAAAAGCTCTAATGCATGTAAAGCCGTTGATAATCACCGTAATGACTTATATAAGACCCTTATTTAGTTGAATTAGAATCATGTTTTATGCCAGTATATAGATTTGCTTAATATTGGCTGAACTGTTTTCCTCAGTTTCATAAAAATTGGCTCAGAAATAGAGAGAAAAGACTGAAAAATACACGTGTCAAATCAGTACAAGACAGTTCACCAGCTCTAACAATTAAGATGATACAGCACAGATCACAAGTGAATAGTGTTTTCAAAAGTTTTTAGTATTTTAGCAACCTGTATAAAAGTCTCAAATAGGGGAGATCCTCTGCCTCTCATAGGCTGTAAAAAGGGCTGAGTATAAACCTTGGAAGGAAAACCAGATGACTCAAGAGAACAATCTTTTCTGGCATGTATTGCTAATGAAAGCCTGCATCCATGATACAAAATTCAGGTGTAGTTCTGTCCCCCAAACTTTTGAGTCTACTACTTCCAGTGATTAAAGCCTCTTCTACCTGGGAAATAATCTTGAATGGAAAACACCTGAACAGCCAGCAAGTACACAACTCTTGAAAGCCCTGAATATCATCAGAATCCTATGAGTTCAGTGTTGAACTGAAACCAAGCCATGCTTGAATCTGGTACCCAAAACTGCAATGAGATTGGACAAATATTGATCAGCTCAGAGATCCTGAAAAAAAACACTGAATAAAGTATGATTACATGTCAACACATGACCATAGTTAAACTGTCTACACGTGTAATCAGCAGCAACCTTACACATCTTGTTTGCATCAACTACAAAACAGTGACCTGTCTAAACCATAGCTCTTATTAGATGCTGATGTATTACTAGTAAACTATGAGAGTTATTCAAAGTATCAAGACATCAGATGACTGCCACTGTCACAACAAACCTTTGGGAAACAATCCAACTCCAGTATTTTTATGAGAATGTAATCAAAGTCATTCATCAGAACACCATTTCCGCAGAGCATTAGGGCTCCATTGACATTTTCACCAGCAGCCCAAATATTGTTAGGAAGAGGCAAGTATACCACATTTCAGTATCTTCTCCTTGAAGCCTAGATTACATCTCCTGGAAGTGCCTGACTGAAAATAAATTGAAGTTTCCTGTATTTGTTAAAAGGAATCTAAAAGGGAAGTATGGGAAACAAATTCACAAACATGTTCGAGAGAGGCATAGACTTGTCCTGAAACAGCTGCTGAGAGGCTGCAGTGGACCACAAAACAGACAAATAGGAGTGTCTGAGCAGGCCTGTGGTTTCTAAGCTCCCAGGGAACTTCTCAGGCAAGAGATGGAAAGCGACAGGACCATGGATACCAGGCCCCCAGAAGTAAGAGCTCTTTGGAGGATACTTGCAAGCCTTCAGCACTCTCTTCAAAAGCCTGAAGATCTTGTAAGTAGAGAAAATCTGGCAAAATTCACATTGTTCCATGAAACAAACCACAGTTTCAGATTTCATCATGCTGTTGAGATTTCTCTTCTCCTTTCCCCAAGGACACGTGAGGAGGAAGGGGAAATGGGGAACAGTACATGCATCCCTTTGCAAAACTTTCCAAGGAAATCACTTAAGTGTAGCTGGCCCTCCAAGCTGTTAGAATGCCTCCTCATATATCAAAGTGGGAATGAAAGGAGGTAGCAAGGAAATCTGTAACAAATTCCTACTGAGTCAAACTATAAATTTCCATACTAAATTACACAACACTTTTAGTATTATTTTCCCCATTACAAAGAGTTGTCCCTAAAAAGAACTGTAAGATTTTTAATGTCCTTTCCTGGTTGTTATTAACAGTCCTCACAGTTATTCTCCAAAAATAATATTCTACATGGATTTATTTCACTATTTATAAGAAAAGTTTTTAATTCAGGAAGAGAATACTCATCAGATCCTACCTTAAATAAAATTAAAAAATTTCACGCCAGTACAGAATGGAAATGAGAACTAATTTCCCCATGGAAAATACTTAACACACATAAGATAGTTAATGGAAAAAGAATTGTGCTAATGTATTTTACATTATGAATACACATACATATGTTATTACTTCACACTTACATCATGCCCCTTATCTGATAATCCTCAAATGTGTTTAAAACATTAATGACTTTATCCTTACAGAAGCTCTACTATGTTGGAAGCACTTTCCTGTTGATTTTACTCCCCTCATGTCAGCTCTCTGGGCACACAATACTACACTGTATCTGTCTGGACAGTGCCTATCAATACCATGGAGAAACCATCATTAGCAAATTCACAATAATTAAGAAGTCACCTGGAAAATTGAAATTGCACATTGTGTAGGCAAACAGAAATTACTTATATGACCCAGCTATTATACACCCATATCATATTCTTATTTCTATCTGCTTCTAACCCTTTATAACCCTAAACCAGAGCTGTTTCTACTGTGTCACACACTGTACAAATCTACCATTAAAAAAAATCCACTATCTCAGGGAATTTACAGCTGAATTTAAAGCAAAAAAAGACTGGTTAACAGAAGAAAGACAAAACATAATGCGATTTTAAAGCCACAGGTTAGCAGTATCTATAATTAAAGCTGTTAAGACACTGACAAATTCTCTTCTGCCCCTCTTGCAAAGATGAGTTATGTGTGAAAGCCACTTACCTTGACCCAAATGGCTGACTAACAAAGGGAACCTTAACAGGATAATAAAACCCACTCTTTTTGACAGAAAAAAACCCATGCCTTGGAATTATATAAATTGTTTAATTATATATGGCCTATTTAGCTGAGGTTTATAGTGACTAGAAAAGGCTTTTAAATATTAAAGCTGTGATGGTTTCCCAGCATATAAATAAGGCTTTTCTATAAATTATTAGTATATTTAAAAGTTACATTGTTCCTCATAGGACATCTACATAGGTAGAAGAACCTGGAATAGTTGGATTTGATGAACAAAAAAAAATATTTCTTAAAAATCCCTGGACATCAGAAGATAAAATACCAACTGAGACAGGATTCACACTCCTCTTACACTGAAGAAAATTCTGCTTATGGATGTATATGCTGGTGAACTCACAAAGGAGCTGTCTCTCCCATCAGTGATTTACATGCTTTAAGATCTAAATAAATAAGAATGCACTCTTAGGATGCTATTCATAATTATTATCTATCGATTAAGGTAGAATTCTCATCTCAGTAGACAATCCAAATGAAAGACTGAGGTCTTTACAGACTTCCAAATGGCTGTAAAGACCTCAGTCCTTCAACTACCTGAGAAAAAAAAAAA
>NW_008684112.1:0-11385 GCF_000695815.1 Acanthisitta chloris
ATATACATATATGCATATATGTATATATATTTATATGTCTAGGTACTGGTAAATTATTTGTCATCTGGGGCTCATACCTGAGGTCTATAGGCCACTCATGTTGCTACTTCAGTATATAATACCTGTTCAAACCATCCTGCGATCCATTTGGAAACCTGAAATGTTGTGTCTTTAAATAGACTTTTCCCTCAGTAACTCTTAGAACTGACTAGGAATTTACATCCAACTATTTTTTCCTCCTAAAAGGCAAAATTCCCTAAACAGTAGCTTTTCTCTGTTACTTTGTACAGTTTTTGAGAATGGAAAGTGAGTTCTTAAAACACGAAAAATAAATTTCTGGACAAATATTTGGCCATTTTAAATTAAAGATGTCCAAAGTCAGCAGCCTTGGTTGTTGGGAAATTCCCTTAGCAATTCCCATGGAAAATCATAGAGAATATGTAGGAGGAAATGGCTTTTTCTTAGGTTTATTTTTTAGGCATCTCCTATGGGTCTTTTCCTAAAGAGCTTTTTGGGCCGAGCTGGTATGTCTCCAGACTTTATTATCTATCTTTATTATCAAAAAAAGATGCTTCAAGTTTATTTGGGGCAAATTTTGGGGTCATTAAAAAAAAATCTCAGAAATAACCACAGAATGGCTGAACAGTCTATCTCACCTCTCTTCCTGATCCTCTCTTCTCTTCTCTTCTCTTCTCTTCTCTTCTCTTCTCTTCTCTTCTCTTCTCTTCTCTTCTCTTCTCTTCTCTTCTCTTCTCTTCTCTTCTCTTCTCTCCTCTCCTCTTCTCTTCTCTTCTCTTCTCTTCTCTTCTCTTCTCTTCTCTTCTCTTCTCTTCTCTTCTCTTCTCTTCTCTTCTCTTCTCTTCTCTTCTCTTCTCTTCTCTTCTCTTCTCTTCTCTTCTCTTCTCTTCTCTTCTCTTCTCTTCTCTTCTCTTCTCTTCTCTTCTCTTCTCTTCTCTTCTCTTCTCTTCTCTTCTCTTCTCTTCTCTTCTCTTCTCTTCTCTTCTCTTCTCTTCTCTTCTCTTCTCTTCTCTTCTCTTCTCTTCTCTTCTCTTCTCTTCTCTTCTCTTCTCTTCTCTTCTCTTCTCTTCTCTTCTCTTCTCTTCTCTTCTCTTCTCTTCTCTTCTCTTCTCTTCTCTTCTCTTCTCTTCTCTTCTCTTCTCTTCTCTTCTCTTCTCTTCTCTTCTCTTCTCTTCTCTTCTCTTCTCTTCTCTTCTTCTCTTTTCTCTCCATCCTTTCAATCCATCTTTTCTCTTACTTTCCAAGATTGTGATAAAGTTGTTTAGATGGCAGGGTGTTTTTTCATAGAATCATAGAATTTTAGGGGTTGGAACGGACCCTAGAGATATCTAGTCCCAACCCTCTGCCATGGGCAGGGACACCTCCCACCAGACCATGTTGCTCAAGGCCTCATCCAGCCTTGCTTTGAACACTGCCAGGGTTGGGGCATCCACTACTTCCCTGAGCAACCTGTGCCAATGTCTCACCACCCTCATCTTTAAACTTCAGGGGCAAAAATATCCCTGGGGAAGTTAGTCACTCTATCCTCTTCCACCATAAAAGCAGAAGAATTGGCTTTACAGAACAGTTAATGAGCTCTGGTCTTCGCTAATTGAGGGACCTTAATGGACCACAGAGGACAAATGGAGTGGTTATTTCAGATGGATGAAATGCATCTTGTATCTCTACCTTCACTCAGATGTCTCCTACCCTAATATCTGATCTCTTCCTCTAAACTGGTCTGAATTACACCAATGGATCTTCTGGAATACCTAGAATTAAAGCAAAGCAAACCATGAATATACCACAAAAACAGCATCTTCAATCAATGTCTTGGATCACTATAACATCCTAACATTTCCCTTCAAGCTTGGGTTCAGTTTCCACTTTACACTGAATTTGATTTGGCGCTTGGTGGTTCTTTGTTTTGGTTTGTTTTGAGTGTGAATCCCTTATCAACAGGGAGTTACTACAAAAAAAAAAAAAAAAAACCAACAAAAACCCCAAAATATTCCCAATAAGTAAATACGGAGACACACAGGGAAGAGAAGTATCTGTAGAGCACTTCAAGGATCTCACCAACATCTGACCAATCTATCTTTGAATTCTCAGCACAGATCACCATTTTGAAGCATCTTGAGGCTGATCCAACAATGTAAATTTGAGCTTCGCTGTGCACTTGCACTGTTGATTCAGCTGCTATGGGTATCAGGTCATTTGGGCTGAGTAGCTGGAGGCAGATGGTCATAACACTGGGGAAATCACTCCCTTCTGTGCTGTTGGCTACAGAAACTGGCACAGAAACTCATACTAGCCCAGTAGACCATCTGGATTCAGACAGGCCTTTGACCCTTTTTCTGGCATGTCTAACTCCTGTAAAATTGAGCTTGTTGGCAGTCATGGGACTTCCTGGGCTTTTTTCTTTTTTAACCAGATGTCCAAAGGAACCATGAGCTGTTGTTTCACTTTCTGCTTAGGGTTTCTCTGCATCTATTTCAAGGCCTTGCAAAGTCCACGGAGTTGTGGAGATGGTTCTCCTGTGATTAACAAAGTTTGGGAAGGAATATCAAGGGTTTCATTTCCTAGCCAATTTTTCAGGTATGCACATCAATCTGGCCTTAGGGATGGGGAAACCCTTCCTTTGCAATATTTTGGGCTTCGCTTCAGGTGGCAAAGACCTCACAGACCTCTGCACCTTCAATTAGTGACTGGGAGACATTCAAACTAAGCTCTATCGGTAAAGATCCAGAAGAAGATGCAGTGGAGATGATGTGAGTTAAGGAATAAAAAATAAGGAGAAAAGGTTGTGTATGAGGAACCAATATTTTTAACTTTCAATCCTAAAATTCCAGCTAAATTCCTGAAGAATTTTATGGGTCTAGTCTGTTGTGCTTAGGGAAAAAAGAAGCAAATAGTGAACAGGTAATTATCTGGGGAAGTGATAAAATTCATACATGGGGTTAATTAAAATAAAGGAAATGAAAGGCAGAAGGAGAAAAATTCAGCTAGTGATACATATGAAAGGCAGAGAAAAGAAAACATCTTCTGTTTTAGCTATCCCATGTTCTCTTGTGGAGCAAGTCCAGAGTAGGCCATGAAGCTGATAAGAGGACTGAGCACCTTCCCTATGAAGACAAGCTGAGAAAGTTGGGGCTGTTCAGCCTGGAGAAGAGAGGCTTGTGTGGAGACCTTACAGCAACCTTCCAGCATCTCAAGGGGCTACAGGGAAGCTGCAGAAGGACTCTTTGTTACGAATTGCAGTGATAGGACAAGGAGTAATGGGGATGTGTTGAAAGAGGGAAGTTCAGATGAAGTATTAGGAAGAGGTTTTTTTCCTTTGAGGGTGATGAGACACTGGCAGAGGTTGTCCAGGGAGGCTGTGGCTGTCCCAACCCTGGCAGTGTTCAAGGCCAGGTTAGATGTGCCCTTGATCAGCCTGGTCTGGTGGTAAGAAGTGTCCCTGACTATGGCAGGGGATTGGGACTAGATGGTCTCTCTAAAGTCCATTCCAACTCAAACCATTCTAGGATTTTAAGCTTTATGACATTGGGCTACACAAAGTAGATCATTGCCTTTTTCCTTCTTTATTTTTTTGGTCTTTTTAAACAAGTCCACACTGATATCTTTGCCCCGAAGTCACAGAAGAGAATGTTTTATTCTGCTCTGAAATGAAATACTCCAAAACTCCTGAGACGACAACCATTAGAGCACAGCATGACTAAATACTATTCACCTAACATAACATTATCCATCAAGAATCCAACACAGGCACAAATGACCCACACCCAGTGCACACAGCCAACACCTAATCTGGTGAAAATTAAGCTGCTAACGTATGTGAAAACATTCGGGGGAAGTTTGGATCATGAAATATTTTGCTACAGTCTCTGAGCCTTTCAATTAATTCATGACTCATTTTCCCCACTTGCTTGTTCCTAACCAGGGGCTATTGTCTTGTGTTTGTGACATCACAGGCCGTTGCCTTAGGAACAGTGATGATGTCACGAGGGGAGAATTAGCACCTCTTAATATGAATAGGCACACAGAAGAGATGAATAATGAGTTCAGGGCCTGGATTAGACACAAATTACTAGGAATTTTTTTGGACAGGAAAAATACTTGAAAGGTAAATGGGGCTTAGACTTAAATATTATGTTTTCATTGCACTTGGACAGTGAACCAAAGTTGATATTTGAGTAATAAACTACAAATACTGAGGTGAGAACAGCTGGAAGTTCATGAAAGTTTTTTCCATGCAAATGAGCCAAAAATTAGGACTTGATTTTGAATGCTAATAGATAAGAGCTTACACCCTAGGACCCAACAAAACACAGGGCTCACTAGCATCTGAGTACTTGAAGTTCTCAGAGTCTGACAGACCAAGGGTTTGACAGGGTAGTGAGTTATATCTAACCACACTTTCCTCTATATCCCACTGAGATGTCTTTCCACTCCAGCTTTCTCTTTGTTGCGTGCTTGACATTATTATTTTCTATTTTTTTCAGCCTCAGACCCTTTTCTTTTGGATTAGGCTAACTTCCCAGCATCATCTTGCACCCGTGTCCTAACCAGCATCAATAAACCTTTGCTGAAATGTCTAATTTTATCAAAAGAATGCAGCAATCAGCTCTGGTCTAGAGTAAAACAGAAGTGTAAATATTGCCTTTTTCTTATTCCTGTTAGGTTTATTCCAGGGGAAAAAAATGAGTGCTAAGCTGAAGGAGGATTTAGATGAGATATTAGAAAGAAATTGCTTCCTGTGAGAGTGGTGAGGCACTGGCACACATTGCCCAGTGAACCTGGGGCTTCCCCATCCCTGGAAGTGTTCCAGGTCAGGCTGGATGACTCTTGGAGCAACCTGGTGTAGTGGAAGGTGTCCCTGCCCATGGCAGGGGGGTCGACCTGGATGATCTTTAAGGTTCCTTCCAACCCAAACTATTCTGGGATTCTATGGGTTTCACTATGTCAAATTCACTTTTAACTGTGCAACTTGTATTCATACAGAACCACAGAATCACTAAGGCTGGAAAAGACCTCCAAGATCATCCAGTCCAACCTATGAACTAACACCACCATGTCAACTAGACCATGGCACTAAGTGCCATGTCCAGTCTCTCCTTAAACACCTCCAGGGATGGTGACTCCACTACCTCCCTGGGCAGCACATTCCAGTGTCTAATCACCCTTTCTATGAAGAAATTCTTCCTAATGTCCAACCTAAACCTTCCCTGGCTCAGTTTAAGACTATGTCCCCTTGTCTTGTCACTTATTACCTTGGAGAAGAGACCAATCTCCACCTGACTACAACCTCCTTTCAGGGAGCTGTAGAGGGCGATAAGGTCTCTCCTGAGCCTCCTCTTCTCCAGGCTAAACACTCCCAGGATAAACATACCCCCAGATTTGCATGTCTTGCTCTGTTGTGGCTTGATTTGGGACTAGGAGAACTTTTCTGCATCTTCAACTGATACTTGGGAAGGAGAGAATCATGACTGGGAAGAGGGTGTTTCTTTCCTCTGAGATGTCATGATAGCATCTTTGCAAAGGACTCCTGAAAATTTCATGCTGAGCCAAATCCCTCTTCCAAACAGGTCTTATTCCTACCTCGATTCCCTTTTTTTTACTGCTGCTTGGCTGTGTTCATCATTAAGCTTTCTGAGCCCAGGAAGGTGTCCCTGCCCATGGCAGAGGGTTGGAACTAGATGATCTTCAAGTTCCCTTCAAACCCAAAGCATCATTTTAGGATTCTAGGATTCTATTCTTCTAGAACTAGTGGCGCCAAAATGAAGTGTTCAAATTAGTATTATACTCACCTGCAGCTCTCCCAGCAGTCAGGAGGGGAAAACAGACACCTACATAGGTTGAATTTACTGGTGCAATGTTGTTTGTGTGTGGACACTTAAGGCCTATGAATCTCACCCTTGAGAGCTGGAATACTTGGGGTTTAGTCCAGGGTATTGGATGAAATGTGATAGCTGATTTTATCCAAAGAGAGGCACTTGAGCACTGAGCCATCACCTCTGACCTGGTGTTCCATGAAACTCTGAAACAACTTCACTGTGCAATCAGTTCTTCACTTGTCATAGCATCCTTGCTGGCACCTTTCATCTCCACTGTCCTCAATCTATGCTATTTCTTCTCATTTACTGGGACATTTTTCTTTTTAAAAAAATCAGTTTCTGGTACAATTCTTTTCCTAGAATAAAATAATAGTAATGTGAATATTTCCATTTTATTAACCTTCTATGATTCTATGATTTTTAAAGCTTTCAAAGCTTTCTCTTTCTCCTTGCGGTTTTAAAAAAATGAACCTCTAAGAATATTCTGCTTGGAAAAAATAAAAAGAAAAATGACCAGAAATCTCCACCCACTAAGTTGTAATTTCTGGTTCAAAGGTGAGTCAAGCTGTGAGATTTTAGGTTGAAATCACCTAATCTCTCTGCCCTCCTTCAGCACCTACAGCACAGTCAGAGAGGATTCACAATCTTCCCGGGAGTTCCTGATGGCAGGAACACCCTGTCCCAAGCACCTTC
Source organism: Acanthisitta chloris (assembly GCF_000695815.1). Taxonomy (NCBI): domain Eukaryota; kingdom Metazoa; phylum Chordata; class Aves; order Passeriformes; family Acanthisittidae; genus Acanthisitta; species Acanthisitta chloris. Next base: position 6,528 of record NW_008684112.1, read on the forward strand.
CCTTGCTGAGTGTTTTTCCAGAGGCAGCAAGGCCTTGCACTCCATCTTTTGGCAGGTGATACATAACACCAAACCTTCCAGGCAGGAGGGTGAAAGCCAAGTCTTGAGGATGCTGTCAGCATGGAGGGATGTGGTATGACAGTCGGCTCCATGCCTGATCCCATGGATCCCAGGCAGGTGGCAAATGCTGTGTTTTCACTCCCTGCTCTTGACACAAGGATCAAACCACCCAACATCTTCCGCCGTGGGCTCTGATACTGTCCCCCACAGACTCAGTGTGGAGCCACACTGGCTTCACCAGGGCTGATAACAGTGACCTGGTGTGTCCTCAGCTTGTCACTCTGCATCCCAAATATCACAGTATCATAGTATTTTAGGGGATTTGAATGGACCGTAGAGATCAGCTAGTCCCAAACCCCTGCCCTGGGCAGGGACACGTCCCACCAGAATAGGCTGCTGAAGGCCCCAGCCAACCTGACTTTGAACATTGTCAGGTCTGGGGCCACCACAACCTCTCTGGGCAACCTGTGCCTGTATCTCACCAATCTCACAGGAAGAAAACTTCTTCCTAATACATCTAAATTTCTCCCTTTCAATTTATCCCCATTACTCCTTATTCTATCACTCCAGTTCCTAACCAAGAGTCCCTCTCCAGCTTTCCTGGAACCCCTTCAGATCCTGGAAGATTGCTGTGAGTTCTCCACACAACCTTCTCTTCTCCAGGCTGAACAGCCCCAACTTTCTCAGCCTGTCTTCATAGGAAAGGTGCTTCAGTCCTCTTATCAGGTTCGTGACCTCCTCTGGATTTACGCCAACAGTTCCATGCCCTTCTTATGCTGGGGACACCAACTATTCTGAAGAGAAACAGCTGTCCCTGTGGCAGGATTCACAGCTCCCTGAATTACCTTCCCTAGTTTTCACGAGGTGGTTATGGACATTTATGTGCTCAACACACCTCTTATTGCCTTCTAGAACTCATCTAAAATGCATATACCTATCTTCACAAGATCCTGGAAGGCTGAGGAGATGTCCCAGCGCTTCATATATAAGTCAGAGTGATTTAAACTCAGCTAAATTATGCTAGTTTGGAATAGATGTTGCTCCCTAAGAGGTCCCACGCGTTTCTTTAGAAAAGTATATATGTGTAGGGCATGTCACACACACACTCACGCCTGCCCACACATGACTCCATGCAGACATTTAAGAGAGAGCTCCTGCTTTGATCACCTTCTATTTTAAATAGGGAAAGGCACCTTGAGTTTCATCCTGTTTTGCATATGAGATGAACAGAGGATCAGAGATTAAAGGCTGAGTTTAGATGTGTCTCAGCAGCCATGGGTGAACAAAGCCCAAGTTCCTGCTTTGGATAATCCTTCCCAACACCTCTTTGAACTGTTGGATTCCTAAACAAGCCTGGCTCAATCAAGGTCACTGTGGTAGACATTAGTTGATCTTCCAAGATGCTTTCACCACTAGACTGACCTTCAACAGGCTTTAGTTAAGTTGTGTGACTTCTTCTAGGTAGGACACAGAAAATGAATGTTTGAATAACAAGAAACACCCACTGTAAAAGTTCTGTTTGCTGCAAGAAGCACATGCAACACATCTGGCATGAATTTGCAGCCATCCAGCAATGACAGACCATGAGAAGCACCAAAGAAAACAGCAGCAGCCTACAGTCCTGGGCTGATCCCAGCCAGACTCTACTGCTGCTCATGTTGTTATGGAAGGCTTCCTGCCTCTATGCTGGGAGCACAATGGCTCTTCCATGCAGGGTGACTCACTCTGAGTGTGAGCAGCCAAAACTCTCCACCTCTCAATTCCTCATTTATCACATCACTCCCCTCCTTGCTGTCTGCACAGGCGTCATCACTGCAGATCAAGCTGGGAGCCAACATTGCTCCACAGAAGACAGAAATGGTGAAACCAGCAATATTTTTGCTTATGTTGCTGTGTTTCACCATCTGAGCTTGTATTTAACACCAGTCTAGATGGTCAGAACAAATCCCTCTGGCTCAAAAATACTCTCATTTCACTGAATACACTATAGGGAAAGTATTCATTCTTTTTTTTTTCCCTAGCTAAATATACAGGTAGAGATAAATATGTACAGATGCATATATTTTAAAGTATGCACACCCCAGCCTACACACACATGTATTTTACAATCCTTCACCTAGATAGCTATAAATCTCTAACCTCTTCCATTTAAATTTTCCCTGGAGTTAAGCTACAGATGATTATTGACAAAATATGAACTAAGGCTCATAACATCCCTCTGATTTAAAGTGGGATTTCATTTCAGCTGATGTTAGCCCACTAAAAGTAACATTTGAAGCCTAGACTAGTTTTCTGGGTTGCTTTATAGTCAATAAAAAGAGTCTAAAGACACATCCAGAGGGCAAATTGGCTGATCTGTTTTAGGATTTATTGGCTAGATATAGATGTCAAGAGGGAAGCAAGGCTAGAGAGGGAGGTGAAATGGATTGGGTATGGCTAGAATGGAATTTAGAAGCTGGGTCAGAGTCCTAAGACCAGCTGCCTTCAGTGCTGGTGTGTTCCTGTCAGCTGGGTGTGCAAACTCCCACTATAATAATTGGAGAACTACTCAGTGCAGTCAGGTGGATCCTGAAGAGTAAGACAGTTGAATCCAAAATAGAAATCTACCAGATGATGACTTAAATTTTACCCTCACACCACAACAACTGAAGTGGTTACAGGCAAGATATTATTCTCCAAATACATATATGGGGTGGAGAGTAGGAGTAACCAAGACATCTGCACAGGACTTCCAAAGGGCCTCTGGGAGTCCTGCATCATTCTGAAGTGGTGCTAAAGGACCTACAGGTTATACTAAAATATTTCAACCTGAAATGCCTGGTACTAAACCAGCCTCAGATTCCCGAGGAGTGTAAGAGAGAGTTAGATGAACAGGTTCCACAGAGATGTGTGGCTCAGCTTGGATCACTGAGTCTAGTTCCACACAAGGTCCCACTGGGACCTCAGCTCACTTGTAGCTGCCTCTCCAGTAGAGCACAATCTACTGCAGACTTTGGGTCAGATCTAAGTGCCCCATGTGAACACTGCAGGTATTTTTGAGACCTTAAACACAGAAGGAAATAGATTTTTGTGACCAATACTCTAAATCCATGGTCAGAGGTTTGTTGGTCCTACCTTGAATGGAAGGTGGCTCAGATACCCTTTGTAGGTCTCTTCAAACCTGTATCATGCTAGGAGTATCCCCAGGCTTTCTGCATGTTTGCAACTCAACCATTCAGCTTTCCATGCTCAATTTCCCTGCTAGTAAAGTGGAAGAGACATTTATCTCCTTACTGAAGGACAAACCTCCAAGAGTTCTCAGGAGATAACTTAAGAAAGGGATAGTGAGAATTTTCCTTGAACTCAGCTGTTCCAGGGAAACTTCCTTGTGATTTCTTCTTGGTGTCTTTTACCTAGATGGAAGAAAGTTTTAAAATTAGCTCCATTTTAGGGTTTGTAGTAATGTCTCTAGGCACAAGGAATGCAGATTGGCATGAGAAACAGCTAAAAGAAGTAAAAATGAAGCAAAAGAGGTAAATAAATTGCAAGGTTTGATACCTGTGTCTCCCTTAGACACGCACTGTCCACTGGGCAGAAAACTTTTGTTTTCTAGCAGTTATTTATATTTTTGACTAAGTATTTGGGCTGCCAAACAGTGATTGTTTGGCTAGTTAGGATTATCATATATGGAAACAAGTGTTAGTGTGTATAGAAGAAAAACTTTATTTGATTAATTAATATTTTCACAGCAATTTAAGAACAGAAATTTCTGCCTCTCCGTGCAGAGCAGCATGATTGGGATTTGGGAGAAGAACACCTCACTGGTTCCTTTGCTGGGATTGTCCATCAGGTGGAATGACAGCCCTAGAAACGGGACAGAAATGATGGAGACTCCACCATTTCCTTTCCTAGGCAGAGAAATTCCATAGCCATTATGGTGCCAAAGCTGAGCTTATGGGTGTGATTCAGTGGTGATGAATTCTGCAGCTCATGGCTCTTAGGTTAAATCCATGACCAGGGAGCACCCTATAGTAATTGGAAAACCACGCACTGCTCCTCTGATCTGCTGAAAGCAGGAATTCAGTGTTGGAAGGTCAAGGCTGAGCAAAGCCACTATGCAGGCAGTTGTGGCATGTGTGGACATTTCAACCAGAGCATGAAGTTCACCTAGGGATCATTGTAGCTGTCAGCTGCTTCTGAGGCTTGATCTAAAATCCACTGCCCTCAATACAAAGCTTTCCATTTGGCAGCTTTGAATTAATGCTAAGGTTTTGAAATGAAAAAAATCAGCAGTTTCACCTGTGGTTTATCCTGTTCATGTAACCTGCAAGCACTGAGATGTGCTGTGACTTCTCTTATGCTTAGTGGCTTCAGATCTCAGTTCAGATGTCTTGGTTCTCTGGAACATGAATGAATTTAAACAGTAAGGTGAGTATCTATTCAAGACCAGCAATGAACAGAAAGATTTGGGCATGATGATGGATGAAAAGCTCAGCATGAGCTGGCAGTATGTGCTCACAGCCCTGAAAGCTAACCCAATCCTGGGCTGCATCCAAAATGGCATGGGCAGCAGGTTAAAGGAGGTGACTCACCCCCTCTGCTCTCATGAGACCCCAACTAGAATACTGCATGCAGTTCAGGTGCCATCAGCAAGAGAAGGACGTGGAACTGTTGGAGGAAATTCAGAAGAGGCTACGAAGTTGACAAGAGGACTGGAGCATCTCCCCTATGAAGACAAGCTGAGAAAGTTGGGGTTGTTCAGGCTGGACAAGAGAAGGTTGTGTGGAGACCACATAGTAGCCTATCAGTATCTGAAGGG
>NW_008684112.1:11654-42721 GCF_000695815.1 Acanthisitta chloris
TGGGGCTAGGTGATCTCTAATGTCCATTCCAGCCCCTAAAATTCTCATTCCTCATTTTGATGAAATTATTAAGTCTGCTGAAATGTTGCTCTTAAAAAATTGGTACAATACCAATAAGAGGATTTTGGCTGTTGGTTGGTTGGTTGGTTGGCTGGCTGGCTGGTTGGTGGTTTTTTTATGGGGAGGATGAGGGATGATGCATTTATTTCCAGCAAAGTATAATTCCAGCGCTTTTAGGTGCAATTGAATATCATCCAGGGTAGCAGAATTAATGCCAGGTGTCTTCTCTCTGTCGCACAGAGGCAGATTTACAATCAGATTTACAAACAGCCATTAGACATTAGTAAACCACTTTGGGAAAACATTACAGTACCTGTGCTATGATTTGTCTTTAGAGTCACTCAAATCCCTGAATTTCATAGTTTCATAGTATGTTAAGGGGTTGAAATGGACCTTAGACATCATCTAGTCCCAACCCCATTCCCTGGGCAGGGACATCTCCTACCAGAACAGGTTGCTCAAGGCTTTATCCAACCTGGATTTGAACACTGCCAGGCTTGAGAAAGCTCCAGCCTCCCTGGGCAACCTGTGCCAGTGTCTTACCATAGCACTACAACTTCATCAACGTACTCGATCCCATGACTTGGCCTCCAAAATATTCCATGGTGGCACTCCTGGCAGTCATCTGGGCTATCCACATAGCAGAAAATCACATTCCTCTGAATTCCTGAGTTTGCAAACTATGAAAACAAACTATAAGTCTGACATCAAGCTTTCCACCCTCTGAGGCTCTATGCTAGGTAGGAATAATATTTACAAGGCACATGGACTCCATTCCCTCCACACTTACATACATTCTGCATGGCTGGACATTCCCCTCCAGCCCAGGTCTGTGATTTATAGTGTCTGGGAATGTCTCCCTTGTGCTGCAGTTGAAATGTCTGTGAGTTTTGGCCACTGAATGAACATTGAGTTTTCTCTGACCTGTAAATGAAGAGATGGCAATCAATCTTTACACTTATATGAAACACCTTTTTCATGTCCTCTTTCTTTTTATGGTGGTATCTACCACTGTTGGAGTTTTGGAACAATAATTAAGCCAAGGCCCCAATTTTGCAGACACCGAAAGTGAATTTAAGTGCCAGATCAGAATCAACAAAAGATTAGCCATAGGTGAAAAACACCAAAATAAAGACAAGCTGAACAGAGGGTTGGATTCACTTCACTTGGCTTTTATTGGCTAAATGTAGTCTTGGGCACTTGTATAGCCTTGAGTCAGTGAGAAGCATCAAGGCCTTTAGAGAAGATATCATCCTATCCTGAGGTAGGAAGTTAAGAATGGAGAGATGAAACTCATTCCTTCAAGGTGCTTATCTATTTCTATTTAATATGGGGTCATGCAAATAAATCATTGGCTTGGACAGTACATTAAACATGGAGAGATCTAAATTGGAACTTTCCCCTCAAAGGCTTTGCATGCCACTTACACTTTTTAATAATGTCCTTAAGGGTGGATTGAATTCCTTTGGGATGACACATATACATACAACTCTCCTTCCTGACATGAAGCTTAGTTAGTAAGGATGGAATCATAGAATAGTTTGGATTGAAAGGGACCTGACAGATCATTCATTTCCAACCCCCTGCCATGGGCAGGGACACCTTCCACTAGAGCAGGTTGTTCCAAGCCCCAACCAACCTGGCCTGGAACACTTCCAGGAATGAGGAGTTTATAACCTCTCTGGATAACCTGTGCCAGTGTCTCATCACCCTCACAGGGAAGAATTTCTTCCTAATATCTCATCTAAACCTTCCCTCCTTCATCTAAAGGCCATTCCCCTTTGTCCTGTCACTCCATGCCCTTGTGAAAAGTCCTTCTTCAGCTGTCTTGTTGCCCCTTTAGGTACTGGAATAATATTACCCTTAAAGGTCTGGATGAAAAAGCAATAACAAATCCTCCTGCTGCCTTTGGCCTGTGGTTAACTGTCAGACTTTCTTAGCTGTAATGTAGGAACAGAGTGCATAGACGCTAAATCTTGGTGCATGCAAAAGCATCATTCTCCACTCTCATTAAAAGAACTCCAGAAGATCTCAGCTTATACAAAATATCTCAGCTCCAACCTCAGGTAGAATCATCAACTTCCAGAATGTCTTGGGTTGAAAAGGACCTAAAAGACCACCTAGTTCCACCGCCTGCCAGGACAGGGATGTCACCCTGATACTTGTCAAATAAAGTTAATATTGTCCTAATTTTTATTCCCTCTGAAAGCTGAAGAACTTATTTCTTCCTTGGAATATCTACTGTCTCTTGAACTTCTTTTGAATTAGAAAGTCATTTACACAAATCTTCCCAAATGTAGAAAAAGCTCTATTTCTTTCTTTGGAAGTTTTCTCATCTCCTTCCAATGTCAAATGATACTTAGAGATAATATATATATGAAAAAATCATAGAATTAGAGATTCATAGAATTTTAGGGATTGGAATGGACCTTAGAGATCATCTACTGTCAACCTGCTCCCTGGGCAGGGACACCTCCCACCAGAACAGGTTGCTCAAGGCTTCCTGGGGGGGGCCAGCCACAACCTCCCTGGGCAACCTGTTAAATAAATATCAAATAACAAGAAGAAGAAGAAGAAGAGCAACAACAATAAACTAAAGTCTGCAATGGAAAATATAATATAATATGTAATTAAGATAATGTTATATTATATATACATAATAAAATAAATTATAAACAATAAAAATAAATAATATTAAACAATACTCATAATACATTTTGTTACATAAACCAGAAAATTAGTAGATAGAAATTTAGCGATGGGATGGAGAAGCAAAACTTCCTAGGAGAATTCCTCAATAGCTAGAAACCACCAGAAAACATTGTTAATGGCACAAAATTATTTTGCACAAAATTCTTTGAAAACTTTTATGGGAGAGGTAATATTAAACTTCTCACACCCCTCTTGTACCTTAGAAGAAGAAGAAGGAGGAGGAGGATTTTAATTTTAGTATTTTGATTATTATATTTTTCTGAACCATTTTGGGGGGGTTTGATACCATTTTCCAATGCATATTACACACACCTTTAATACTCCAGTTTAAGGAACTCTTGTCTTATACAGTGATTTTTTTAACTCACTTGTCTCTCATTTGAAATTTTTTCAGTAGTAAACTTCTTTTCTTCCTCCTGTATTTTTATGTCCTTTTTGGGGGGATATTTTTGTTATTGTATTTTTCCATGGTGCTACAAACATTATTTATTGCAATATGGCTTTATGGACCCCAAGTGCACTCTAATCTTGATGGGGAAAATAACTTCCAAGGGCAATAATCCCAGTTATGACTGTTATGAAATATACAAGCAGGGCTTTTAGGAGCTCCATCAGCCTGGGACACAGTGGGATAACTTCTCTGAAAGGCTGCTGTGATATGTCTTTTTTATTGGGGATATTCTGAAACACTTTAAAAAATGCAGTTTCATTCCCAGTCTAGTGCTTCAGGACAAAGCTCTGTCCTGGAAAGGATTATGGTTCAATCCAAAAACCCAGGAAAGGCTCCCAAAGGTTTCAGTAGGCTTTCAAACCTTCTCCAATGACTCACTTCAATTTCATGTATAAGCAGAAAGCATTCCTTCAAATGATGTGAGAAGGAAGTGTCAGCACGGATTTTGCCAGAAAGCTTCTTCGGAATTATCTAGGGCTCAATCAATCCTTCAGGCTCAGCCTGAGGGAAGGTATGGATGATGGTCCACAGACATGGTCCTTCATAGAATCATAGAATTTTAGGAGTTGGGATGGACCTTAGAGATCATATAGTCCCGTCCCACATGGGCAGAGACATCTCCCACTAGACCAGGCTGCTCAAGGCTTCATCCAACCTGGCTTTGAACACTGCCAGGACTGGGGCAGCCACAGCCTCCCTGGGCAACCTGTGCCAGTGTCTCACCACCCTCACAGGAAAAAACTTTTTCCTAATTTCTAGCCTAAATTTTCCCTCCTTCAATTTGTCCCCATTACCCCTTGTCCTATCACTGCAGTTCCTAACAAAGAGTCCCACTCTGACTCCCTTGTAGGCCCCTTCAGATACTGATAGGCTACTATGAGGTCTCCACACAACCTTCTTTTCTCCAGCCTTCTTTCCTAGGTTTGGACTTTCTAAGGCTTGTTTTCTTGCTCTGGGTTTGAGGGAACACTAAAACCTGCCAAGTCATGAAAACCAGAGGTTTATTTCCTGTCTTAGGCTTCATCAAGAGAGCTTTTTGGTGAGTGAAAAGAACAAGTATTTACCACACCTTTTTGTCCCTTATTTGCATTCAAGGAAAATATAGTTGTTTCTCCAAAATCGATGAGGATTTGGGTAAGTTTGGTTCATCTTTGCTTCCAGATATGTTTAAATACAGAGAGGACACAGGCTGCCCATGGGAAGAATTTGTATGTTTTCCATCTGCTTCAGAAGGATCCTGGAAGACTTTTCGCATTCTTGCCTGCAGCAACATCTGATGACATCCACAGATTCTTCCAAGAACTGCCTTATCAGTCTGCTCTGTGATTTGATCAGGAGACTTTTCTGGGTCTGTGATAGGTGATGTCTGTGGTGTGTTTGTGTGACTTTGACTGATCACAAAATCACAGAACCTTTTGTGTTGGAAAAGACCTCCAAGATAATTGAGTGCAACCTTTGCCTGATCTCCATTTTGTCAACTGAGTGCCACTTCCAGTGATTTCTTGAACACCTCCAGGAATGGTTACTCCACCACCTCCCTGAGCAGCACATTCCAATGTTTGACAACTCAATCAATCAAGAAATTCTTCCTGATGTCCAACCTGAACCTCCCTTGCTGCAGCTTGAGGCTGTGAAATGTGTTCCCCTGATTCGTGCCAATACGGATCAATGTTGAAATCGACGTCAATATATCTACCTCAATATATATATATCTACCTCAATATGTCTTCTTAATATCAGCCTTATATTATTTGTGATATGTTTATTTGGAACTGGAAGCTGCTCTGACACAGAGTCAAGCACTAAAAGCCGCGAGGGCCGAGAGCTGTGTGAGGGCAGAGCCTTTGGCAGCGCCCCGGCCTCACCGCCCGCGGGTGAGGAGAGAGAGCAGAGCCGCGTCCAGCGGCACTGGGGGAGGGCGAGACTGAGTGTGAACTGAATAATAGAGATTGTTTGTTAAGGACATTTTGTTTGCTTAGCATTCACCATGTTGTGTCAAGCTGTGTTGTTGTTCCTGGAGGAACTTTTTGGGGTTCGATCTGGACAGGAATTATTTCTGGCTGAGTCTGCCAGAGGAGAAGGGGTTAAATTTAGGCTGAGGCTTTTAGGTGTTTACTCAAGAGCCTGTGCAGGGAGAAGAGATAAAAAGTTCGAGAAGACTCAAGGAGGCAAAGTGAACATGTCCCGACAAAGCTCTCCCTCTTCTCGGGACAGTCATGAATATGTATTAACAACGAGTTTATAAACCGAACCAGGCCCTGTTGGTGTTGGTAGAGCAGAGACTCCCAGTGCACCAGCGCTGTTTGCTTGCCTATATTCGCATAATAAATTGTAAACTTTGACTGTAATCCTGTTTGGGGACTCAGTCATTTATCACAAGGCCATTTCCTCTTGTCCTGCCACTGGTTTCCTGGGAGAAGAGGCCTATCCTCACCTACAACCACCTGTCAGGGAGCTGCAGAAAGTGAAAAGTCTGCCCTGAGACTCCTTTCCACCAGGCTGAACACTCATACCTCCCTCAGCTGCTCCTTATATGACTTACACTCTAGTAATTGGATGTGATGAGGAGGATCACAGGTACAGTCCTTGTACCTACAGGGGCCAATGCAGGCACGTGGAGATCGCCCTTCTTTTCCCATTAATCACTGTGGAATCAGCAAAGGGAAGGTCAAAGGCCAAATTTTTAACAGGTATAAACTTCTAGGACTTTACTGACTACAACAGAGCATTGGTGGTTTGCAGGAGCTAGAGCTATGGCTCTTGTCAAGAGGCTTTTTTCCTAGAGACCTGGTACTTACTGCTGGCCATTGGAAACCAGACCATATGCACTTTGGGTGGTTTCATTACAAGGATGAAATATATTGCTTTAATATACATTTGAAACATGCTGCTAATTTCTTTGCTTTGCTTTAAAAATGAGAGAGAAGAAATGAACAGTAAGTGGAAAACCATTTTGCTGTGTAATAGTAATACACTGTGTAGTATTACTATTCTGCTATTCCAGAGGGAAAGTAAATGCCAATAAAAGGGATTATAAAACAACATGCAGTTTCAATTAAGGCCTACAGTGCTGCTCAAAGCAAGTCCTGCCAAACATCTCACTGATGGGACAGAGCTCACAGCAAGTTTTGGACACACACTGAACAGGAGGGGAGAGATGAAGGGACCACTCAGCCACATCACAACCTGCATGGCCAAGCATGTGGTGAGAGCTCTTCCTGATCCTCCAGCAAGGACCAAGAGGGGTTGTGGCTCCTCTATCTCATGGTCAAGGTGAAGCAATGATGGGAAAGAGACCTGCTGGGCTGAGATGGATCTCCTCCCATGGAGTGAAGGGTCAGGCAAGGGGACATCTGTGTCATTTTAAATGTCCTGGTTCTGGGAAGAAGGTGTGCCATCTTAAGTATCCTGGTCCTGGCCAGAGGGTGTGCAATTAGGAGATAACCCTTCTCCATGAAGGCTGGAGCTACCTGTAAACAAATTAATGCATGCTTGACTCATAATCACAGTTTTTCATCCCTTATAGCTGCACAAACATGGCTTACACAGACTGTGCACACAAATTATTAAGCTACCTGCCACAATATATATGTATATATGATAGAGTCATAGAATTTTAGGGGTTGGAATGCACCTTATAGATCAGCTAGTCCCAGCTCCCACTGCCATGAGCTGGGACACCTCCCCACTAGACCAGGTTGCTCAAAGCTTTATCCAGCCTGGCACATACACACACATTATATGTTTATATTCATACATGTGTGTGTTTCCCCACATCTCAGTCTAGACACAGAACTCATAATTATGTTGAGACATCAAGAAATCTGTAAATTTTTATATATTTTGTAAGTGTGATTTCAGGCCTAGAAAGAACAAAACAGGAAAAGGGAGTTGTGGTAGAAGGTGGGAAAATAAGGAAGAGAGCAGTATTACAAAGAGATGAGCCATTGAAGATGTTGTCTCTAAGAAATTATCTCTTCTCCTCCTCATACACCCACTTTCCAATTAAAAAGAAGTAAATCTTACCCTTTTTCCTCTGGGAATGGGGAACCATTCTTATTGCTATCTGGGCCAGATTTGACAGCTTACATCGGGAATGGGCGTGAAGTTGCCCAGATGTGTCTGCTGAAGGAACCATTTTCCTGGTGATGACAGAAGTCTGGCAAGATGCCTGATAAAAATCTGAGGGGGATCCCTCCCCCGCACCCCATTCAAAACAAAAAACAGGGAAAAGAGAAACTTGCATGCATCAACCACATATATATGAGAAATCTCCCCTTTTTTTAAGATAGAAACATTGGGGTCTTCAGAAAAGACAGGAAATCTTAACTGTACCCTCCCCAGGGCCTCATCTATCAATCAGGCCTTTCCTTTGGCCCCAGAATATTCAATCTCTCTCCCTCTCTTCCTCAATTTGTAGTATCTTGTACAGGAACCCAAGGCCATGTTTAATATGTTTGGGTTTTACACTGACAACATAAAGGTCAACATTTAAGTTAGATTACGTAATCAGAGCAGTCCCCTGTGAGCAACCACAGAGCAAAACCATTCCCATTTAATTGTCCTCTTCTCCTGCTTCCTCCCTCCTTCCAAACTGCAAAGCCCTATTATTTCTTCCTTCCCTCTGCCTTGGAATTACTTCAGGGCTGATCTCAGGTTTATGTGAAGTTAGGATCAAATTTTCAAAAGCAGTTAAAGCAAGATAGATAGAAAGCTAAACATGAGCCAGCAGTGTGCTCAGGTGGCCAAGAAGGCCAAAGGCATCCTGGCCTGGATCAGGAACAGTGTGGTCAGCAGGACCAGGGAGGTGATTCTGCCCCTGTACTCGGCGCTGGTGAGGCCACACCTTGAGTACTGTGTGCAGTTTTGGGCCCCTCAGTTCAGGAAGGATATTGAGGTGCTGGAGGGGGTCCAGAGAAGAGCAATGAGGCTGGTGAAGGGACTTGAGCTCAAGTGCTATGAGGAGAGGCTGAGGGAGCTGGGATTGTTTAGCCTGGAGAAGAGGAGGCTCAGGGGTGACCTTATCGCCCTCTACAACTACCTGACAGGAGGTTGGAGTCAGGTGGGGATTGGTCTCTTCTCCCAGGTAACTAGCAGTAGGACAAGAGGGCACAGACTCAAGCTCTGCCAGTGGAGGTTTAGGTTAGATATTAGTAAGAGATTTTTTATGGAGAGTGAGCAGGCATTGGAATGGGCTGCCCAGAGAGGTGGTGGATTCACCATCCCTGGAGGGTTTCAAGACGAGACTGGATGTGGTGGCACTTCGTGCTATAGTCTAGTAAACACTGTAGGGTTGGACTTGATGATCTTTGAGGTCTCTTCCAACCCGATTGATTCTGTGATTGTATTCTAAGATTTTGGACATAAAAGAAGAGAAGGAAAAAGACTCTTTTCTTTCCACAGGGAAATCCATGGAGGCCTGGAGGGCCAAAAAGCACCTGAGCTCCCTGGTGTTATAAGAGAAACAGGAATAAATGCAATCTCAGAGTTTAACTTCATATTCAATTAGAAACATTTCTTATTCTGGAAATATCAAACTGAATTACTTCCAGGTGTAATTATAGACTGGAAAGTGACTACTGAATATTAACCTGGAGGACCTGGTGCCAAGCTGAACACAAGATGGGAATAAATCTGAGTGCTGCTAGTTCGTTCCCACTGTAAATAAGGCAAACCACACCCTAACTTATGTAGCACATTCCAGAGAAACGCAGAACCACACAGAATGGGTAAGGCTGGAAGGGATCACTGGAGGTCACCTAATTCAACCTCCCTGCTCAAACAGGGTCCCCTGCGCACGTTACTCAGGAGAAGCTCTGGGATACATATCCTTAGAGGTTTGCAAGACATAGCTGGGCAAAGTCATGGCTGTAGTCCTGCCCTAACTTGTCTTTGAGCACCTGAACTCAACTTTTGGTACATAGGTTGACACCTACATGTAGACTTCTGCATCTGGAGCTGAACCACACCTCATACACCTTTTTCAGATGGACCAAAAGTCCAAAATCCAAATGAATGGATGTTTTTTTAATTATGATTTTCAGTGCAGATGACTGTCCCTGGCTGGAAAATGTTTTCTGGGAGAAGTTAATATAGGGGTCTACTACAGTCAGAAGCAATCACTTACCTTGTATCCATGAAATATAAAACCATGGCAAACTGATAGAATATAATCTTGGACTTTTACCCCAAATTTTTGCATTAAGTCCTTGCTTTGGGCTTAAGGTGTTGCATGGATTTAGGAAAGACATTCAATAGAAAGAGAAATACTGCTATTGACTATAGAATGTGTCCTGTGCCATTAGGCCCTGAGTGTATCTCTGAAAGAAATTAACTGCTTTCCTTATCATTTATCCACTTTCCTTGGAAAAATGCATTTTAGTTCACTGTGGGAAGAAGGACAGTGGACTAGAAATGATAATTATTCCCATCCTTATGTTATTAAGCACTTTGACTAATTGGGAAGGAATTAGGAGGGAAACCACATGACCCAGTGGATAGAGAAGGGACTGGAAAGCCTAACAACTGTGATTTATGCTCCAGTATGTCCTGAGTGGTACAAAGTAAGTCAGTTGCATGAATTACCTAAATTCCATCATCTGTAATACCCAGAGAATAGCAGGAGCATTCCCATAGGTAATCAAGTGTGCAAACAGATTATAGAGTCATAGAATTTTAGGGGTTGGAACGTACCTTAGACAACATCTAGTCCCAACCCTCTGCCATGGGCAGGAACAGCTCCCCACTAGGCCAGGTTGCTCAAGACTTTATCCAACCTGGCAGGTCTGATCCAGAATTTGTGATCCAGGTGCAGATCTGAAATCAGATACAGTGCAGCTAATGGCATCTTTTTGTTAGCTGCTTCTTAGATGAAATTGAAATGAGAATATGTCAGACCTGTTGAGGAGAAAAAGCCTCTACAGACAGGGTGTGCCTGCTTCATCTGTGAGGCATGTAACATATACCACTGGATTTCATCCCTAATTATCCTTGCTACAGGACATGTTGCTTTATCATAAATGCTGGGGAGAGAACCATTTGTTGACTAGCTATAAACTGAACCCCAAAAAAGGTACACTCAGCAGCCCATTCCTATCATGCTATAATAGAACTGGAGGATACAGAGAAGGCTTAAGCATTCTGAGAAAGAAACATAAAACAATATGAAACACATAGAATAACACAAAAATAAAGAGAAGGAAAAAAAAAAGAAACAACCTCTCAGACCATGCACAGAATAATTCAAAGCAAATGTGAAGCCTTTCTCTACAGCAAGACAACCACAGTGGGTCACATGAGCACTTTGTTTTGTTTCTTTTTAATACAGATCATTAAGCCAGTGGTCCTGGACAGTATTAGTGGGAAATATCTCTTGAATGACTGTGTTTGCCAACTGGCTGGTTTGGATTTATTTTGTAATTATTCTGATTATTTGATATATGTGTTCTGGGCTGGGTTCTCCCCCCTTCCTCCCCCCCACTAGGAAAATAGAAGCATCAGCTCCCCATACGTTTCTTATATTTGGGATCAAAAGCATTCGTGGAAAATCTGGTTTGCTGTGGGCAGGACTCCTACATACTTTTCTAACACCGGATGTTTGGAAAAAGATTTGAAGTGTGCACTCAAGCCTTCACATTTTTTCATGTTCTGAGAGGAATAAACCATTCCCTGGCTACAGAGACACCTGACTGGCCCTACAGGCCAGCTTGGCCCTGCCAAGGCCTTTTAGTGCAGAATGGAGATTTACATGCTCTGTAACCCACTGCAAGTTGGCATTTTACCACAGAAAGAACTGATTCTGTTTCCCCTCACCAATGGCTGCTCCCTTTTTCCCTACTTCCAGCTCAGACATCCATAGAATCATAGAATCATAAAATTTTAGGGGTTGGAATGGACCTTAGAGATTGTCTAGTCCCAACCTTCTACCTTGGGCAAGGACACCTTCCACCAGACCAGGTGGCTCAAGGTACCATCCAACCATCAAGGTTTTGAACACTGCCAGGATTGGGGCAGTTCCTCTCCAGCTTCTCTGGAGCCCCTTTGGATCCTGGAAGGTTACTGTGAAGTCCCATACAACCTTCTCTTCTCCAGGCTGAGCAGCCCCAACTTTTACAGCCTGTCTTCATAGGGAAGGTACTCCCAGTATCTGCACTGGGTTGGGCTCACAAATTTAATAGAGGCAGGATGGAGCTCTGAGCAACCTGGTCTGGTGGAAGTTGTCTCTGCCCATGTCCAAATGGACCTGGATGAGCTTTAAGGTCCCTTCCAATCCAAACCATTCTAGGATTCTATGATGGAACAACAGACAAGACTGCTCTGAGCATACACTGCCTTCCACAATGCTTTACCTAACCCTTCCAGGACCATAAAGACATCAGTCCCAGTGTCCCCCCAGCAGTGGTGACTGGACACTCTGTCTAACTCTGGAACACTTCATTTATGTCCAGATTGCTTGCATATTATCCATGTTATCCAAACCCAATATTGTCCAATGTTGCAGAGCATTCTAAATTTGAGTTCTGTCCAGCCACTCTCAAAGGGAAACATTTTTGTGTTTTCCTTGTTTTGTTATTTATTTTCAAATTTCAGGAGAGTGTGAACAGTGCACAGATCATTTCTCACTCTTTGACTAGCATTATTATATGATTGGAAGCTGTTTAAAGAATCGGTTAGGTTGGAAAAGCTCTTTAAGTTCATCAGGCCCAAATGTTGTCCCAGCACTGCCAAGGCCATGACTAAACCACTTCCCCAGGTGCCACATCCATGTGGCTTTTAATTCTCTTCAGGGATGGTGACGCCACCCCTGCCCTGGGCAGCCTGTGCCAGACCTTTCCAGGAAGAAATTTCTCCTAATATCCAATCTAAGCCTCCCTAGAACTACTACTCGTATTCTGCTAGGGACCATGGTCTGTTTATATCTGCATCTCTTTCTCTGTTTAAATTTCTGCCCCTTAGACATCTTCAAGATTCACAACCCCAAACTGCATAGTTTGATTTTAGGATATTCAAGGTGGTAGTTGGATTGTAAGATATTCAAAGAACAGTTATTTTCCATAAAGAAAGACCATTATGAGATTGCTGGAGACAAACATACAGTGACAGTTCAAGCTCTGAAGTGTTTAATTTTGATCAACAGGGTCTTTACTCTTACTGGGACAAAACAGAAACTGATTTAAAATGCACCAGTAGAAGCCCAGTATCACCTTGCTACCAGTGGGAGCAGGAGACAATTCCTTCTGTGTCATGATATACCAAATCTAGCCCAGTCAAGCACATAAGGAATTAAATTATTTTGCTCTGAAGTCAGTTGCTTCAGAAAATAGAGCTCAGAAAGCTTATAAAGCATGGCAACATCGTGCAAAGTCAGGAGTATAAATAGATCTCAGCTAATAGGCATAAGGAAGGAAAACACAAGCGCGAAGAGAAAGGAGATAAACCAAGTGGATCCAAATATAGCTTGGACATCTTCCCTTTGTTTTTTCTTTCCTTGGGTGTTTTGGGTTTTTTGCGTTTCTCTCTTTGTGAAGTTGTTTCTTGTCTCACTGGATGTTTACAATGGTATTCAGCCTTCTGAGCAAGTATTTTTGAGGATTCATTTCAAGGCAAATAGAGCACTGTCTAGATAAAAAATGGACTTTGAGATACGATGTCTCATCAGATCAGAAGTTTTTCCAGCTGCATATTCCCCTTCTTCTCTTTCCTGAGTCCTTCCTACCTTTCTCATTCCCCAGAATGGTTTGGGTTGGAAGGGACCTTAAAAATCATCTAGTTCTAACTCAAGACCTGGCAGGTTATTTTGATATCTCACATGGCTCTCTCACAGCACAGGGCAGAGTCATACAGAGTTCTGCCATCCCTCTCCTCCTCCCTCCACTTCAGATCTTTGCAGCTTCCTCTGTATTAACATGTGAAAATCAACAAAAACACAGAACTTTGATTCTCTCCCAGCTGTAGCTATGATGTTTCTGAAATGAGAGGAATGACAAGAAAAGAGGATGAAACCAGGAGACAAGAGTTTCAATTCTTATGGCTTCTTCTCTAGCAAAGGCCTAATGAGAACATGAATCTATGTGTTGTAGTTCTTGCTCAGGCAAAAAAGAGAAAGTTTATTTATGTTTTGACACATAAAATTTAATCTGTCCCTCACATGTATTTTCTAACTGTAGGAAAGCCCTGGGATTTTAAACCTCCTTGAAGGAGTTAGGTCTCAAGCTGGGATATAACCACAGGACAAATAATGATTTCTTGTAAGAAGAATCCTCAGAGAGAGGTTAAGAAAATTGTAGTAGAATGAGTAGATTGTTTCAAAAATAAGCAAAACACATGACAGGGATAGGAAATTCATAGAATCATAGAAGGGTTTGGGTTGGAAGGGACCTGAAAGATCTTCTTGTTCCAAGGTCCTGCCATGGGCAGTGACACCTTCCAGTAGACTAGGTTACCCAGAGCCCCTTCCAGCCTGGTTTTGAACACTCCAGGCATAGGGGGGTCCACAATCTCTCTGGGAAGCCTGTGCCAGTGCCTCACCATCACCACAGGGAAGAACTTTCCCCTTTTTCTGGTGTCCCAAACATAAGGACATGGAGCTGTTAGAGCAAGTCCAGAGGAGGCCACAAAGTTGACTGAGAAAGCTGGGGCTGTTCAGCCTGGAGAGGGTTGTGAGGAGACCTCATGGCAAGATTCCAGGATCTGAAGGGGCTCTAAGGAAACTAGAGAGGGACTCTTGGTTAGGAACTGCAGTGGCAGGACAAAGAGTAATGGGTGCAAATTGAAAGAGGGAAATTTAGATTAGATCTTAGTAAGAGGTTTTCCCTGTGAGGGTGGTGAGACACTGGCACAGGTTGCCCAGGGATGTTGTGGCTGTCCCAGCCCTGGCAGTGTTCCAAGCCAGGCTGGATGGGGCCTTGAGCAACCTGGTGTGGTGGGAGGTGTCCCTGCCCATGGGAGGAGGCTGGGACTAGATGATATCTAAAGACTATTCCAGCCCCTTAACATACTCTGATACTATGATAATATCTTATGTAAACTTTCCCTCCTTCAGCTTAAGCCATTTTCCCTTGTCCTATCACTACATGCCCTCCTGAAAAGTCCTTCTCCAGCCTTCTTGTAAGGCTCCATGGTTTAGCTAAGAGATCAATAAAAATGGGGTTGGGGTGGGGAGAGGGGAGGAATCATATATGCATCTACAGCCATGAATGCCTGTGTGCAAAAAATAAGAATATGACACTGATACAACTTTCCACCTGTCAGGAAAGGTCACTGGCAGAACCAAGACACGAAGCAACATCACTTCATTTCCATCAATGCATTGGGATGAATCTTCTGTTTCTCCATTACTTGCTTTGTAGCTCAAGGTATGGCTTTAGAGAGTAAGTCATACCATGAACAGCTGAGGGAGTTGGGAGTGTTCAGCCTGAAGAAATGGAGGCTCGGAGGAGACCTTATCACTGGCTACAGCTACCTGACAGGAGGTTGGAGCCAGGTGGGGGTTGGGCTCTTCTCCCAGGCAACCAGCAGGAGGACAAGAGGACATAGTATTAACCTGCACAAGGAGAGGTTTAGGTTGGACATCAGGAATAATTTTTTCACAGAAAGATTGATTAGACACTGGAACAGACTTCCCAGAGAGGTGTTGGAGTCACCATCCCTGGAGCTGTTTAAGGAGAGACTGGATGTGGCACTTACTGCCATGGTCTAGTTGACATGGTGGTGATCAGTCAAAGGTTGGATCCAATTATCTTGGAAATCTTTTCCAAACTAAATTATTCTGTGATTCTCTTGTCCACCAAGCACAGTAGACCTTTGGTTTTATTGAGCTAAGAGAAGTATCCATGGGTATGTAATCCCTCAACCTGAGATCCTACAGCCTTCTCTTATGGCTTGCACCTAGTGCCTTCCCAATGGTGCTGCCTCATATGCTTCCTAGAATGAATTTCCCAAATTAAGTGTAGTCAGACTGCTCAGAGACATAAGTTCCCTGCTTTGGCCTGAAGCACTCCCTGCAAAAAGTGGCCATCTGGCAAGCTCCTTCTCTACCCTCCAAAACAGTTTATCATGCTGAGACAATGTGCTGTGCTGAGGGGGTTTCTATTTAAAACTTTTCTGAGCTAAAAGGAGTCGAGGGAAAGCAGGAGAAGGAGGAGGGGGAGGAAAGGAGAAAAAAAATCAACCCCAAGGAAGGAGGGGTGGTGAGTAGATGTTGTAGCTTGTTTCCATGACACATCAAGTGTGTGGCGTGCGATATAAATACCATGACCTGGTACCACACTGACAATTGCACTTCTGGAGCGGTGGAAATAGTAGCTCAAATCAACATTGTAAGTGGAGATTAGGGGACTGTGACAATTTCCCTTGGCTAACTCCTTCCCCTGAGCTTTTCAGCACACCCGCTGGGGTTTAAATACACGTTATGGTTCCCATGACCTGCAGATAACCCAAAAGGAGGCATCAGCATGGTAGAGCATGCACAGATAGGGGAGCATGCACAGAGCTCTGGGGGGCAGCTCAGGGAAGCACTCTGCCATCCTAACACCTTGTGCTCCCTGAAACACAGAGAGGGCGCTGGAAAGTGAATCAAAGCTGACAGGGTTTATATGAATGCCATGGAATACCCATGACACAAGGGAGGTGCATATTGCTTATGGTTTCACTTGCCAGGTAACAAACCCGAAAGCTCTCAAATGGCTCCAAATGAGCAGTTTAAACTTTTCTGCTCTTCCTTGAGGATTCTGAGCTGAAGACTTGCTCAGCAGATGGGCTGAAAGCTTCTTGTTTTACCCACATGTTGAGGAACTGATGGTCCTTCAGGATTCAAGTAGCTAGAGGTGCTGCTGATATTTCTCTCTTGTGGATCATGAACAACCAAAATGATGTGCTCCTGCTAACCCCAGAAGGCATTTCAGTTCAGATTAGGCCTTGGATTTAAAGTGCAAATGAGGGTACATCTTGTGTATCCCAACATTTTCTGTAAGGGAGCTACAGATGTGGAAAGTTGATCTAGTGTTTATGACATCTGTAAAGTTGTATCTTTCTTCAAGGATGTGGATTTCATTGTATAAATGGAACCAACAGCCAAAAAATAAGCCACGATTAGATTCATTTTTCTCTTATATTTTTTCTGTAGAAATCTAGACATAACTTTGAGGTCAGTGAAGACCTCTTCAGCTGAACAGGATACTGGGTGGGAGGTGGGACCAGATGACACACTGTGGTCCCTTTCAACCTTACCCATCTTGTGATTCAGGGATTCTGGGATTCTCTGTGACTGCAGTGAAAAAGGAAGGACTGTATTATATATCTCAAGATTAACGCCTAAACAGAAGGAATTTCACTTGCACTTCCCAAGTGCCTGGAGCTGGGATTGGCCATGCTCAAGCAATGTGCTTAATGCTTTGGCATAAAATCTCCTCCACCTGCATTTGCTTTAAACTCTGTTCCATCCTGCCTTATTACCAGCTTAATAAAAGTAATATTAATGTCTTCATTTCATTCTGCAGAGTTTGGGATTATTGGGCTGGCAGCCAACCAAGGGCTTTGCTGTAAATTGCAATGCAAAGGTTATGTGCAAATGATATCTTACTCCTTGGGTTACAAGGAAAAGGAGTTTTCATAGGCATAGGGGGGAAATTATGGTGCTTTATAAAGAAAAGGGGTTAACTAAAGTGCTACCTTTTGGTGAACCAGAACTGCCCAGAAGAACAAAGCTTTCTCGATTGTTTTTGTTTGGGTTTTCCCTCTGGTTAGGAGATGTAAAACATTCTGCTATCACAACATATGTGCCAGTGTGAGTCCAGTGGTTGTGGGAACTCTTGTGGGTTTTCTTGGTACAGGCTCCCATGTTTAGTGTTTTATTTCCTGAACTTCCAGCTACAAGAATCATGTGATTCTGTGAGACTCAGACTTGTTTCCTCAAACATTGTATTTCTTCCTCACAGAGGTAAAGAAATACTTGAAAACATGATTCCCTAAAGTCTCTAAAATCAAAATCCCAAGGACTTTATTGTTGCTGGGGATTTAGACTTAGAAAATCATAGACTCTCAGACTCACAGGATCATAGAATCATAGACTTATAGAATCATAAAGTCATAAAGTCATAGACTCATAGAGTCATAAAGAATCATAGAATCATAGACTCAGAGAATCATAGAATCATAGTATAGTCATAGTAGAATCATAGACTCAGAGAAACATAGAATCATAGAGTCATAGTCAGAGGATCATAGAATCACAGAGTCATAAAGAATCATAAAATCATAGAGTCATAAAGTCATAGAATCATAGAGTCATAGAATGGTTTGGGTTGGAAGGGACCTTCTTTCAGGCAACTAGCAGTAGACCAAGAGGGCACAGACTCAAGCTCTGCCAGAGGAAGTTTAGGCTGGATACTACATAGAATCATAGAGTCATAGTCAGAGGATCATAGAATCACAGAGTCATAAAGAATCATAAAATCATAGAGTCATAAAGTCATAGAATCATAGAGTCATAGAATGGTTTGGGTTGGAAGGGACCTTCTTTCAGGCAACTAGCAGTAGACCAAGAGGGCACAGACTCAAGCTCTGCCAGAGGAAGTTTAGGCTGGATACTAGGAAGAGATTTTTTACGGAGAGAGTGATCAGGCATTGGAATGGGCTGCCTAGGGTGGGGGTGGACTCACCATCCCTGGAGGTTTTCAAGACAAGACTGGATGTGGCACTTAGTGCCATGGTCTAGTAATGACGGTAGGGTTGGACTTGATGATCTTTGAGGTCTCTTCCAACCCGGTTGATTCTATGATTCTATGATCAGGTTACAGCCCTTGTGCCATGAGCAGGGAATCTTCCACTAGACCAAGTTAGAAATAGAAAATAGAATGATTTTTGTATTTATCTTCATTTCTTGGAGCATTTGGCTCATTTTTGAAAGCAGGGACTGCAAATCAAGGTCAGTGTTGTGCCCATACCCTGAAACTGAGCTCAGCTAAGGAAATGCTTCTGGATCAAGCCCCAGTTTCTCCAAAACCCTCCATTAGCAACTGGCCATATCAAACCATTCTGCATATTTTTGCCGTTGATGCTGTGCCTAGAGAAGTTTCTGACCTCTGAATTTCACACTTTCATTTCCAATACTAATGCCCTTGACTTGTACAACTGCATTTTTAGTCTAATAATAACTGGGTTAGTGACACTCAAATTATCAAGCAAATATTTTCCATTTCCGTTGACTTTTGCACTCAGTTCAAAAACACAAAACTCAGCCTTTGGTGCTTGATCAATGAACTCCCTATAAACTGTGAGTGTGTTACAGCTCTGTGTGCTGACATATCAAGCAGTTGAATTATTTGTGCTTTAAAAGCATAAGCTTAAGCTGCAGGACTGTTGGTTTTGAGCTTTGGAAATTACTGGGTCTATCAAAAAGGTGGTTTTGTGTATCATCACATCCTTTTAGATCACTTGCTGAAAAGTATTGACCCTTGAACCTACAGAAAGGCACCAGCTCTACCTATGTTTTGTTTCAGTCACTCAGGACTTGTGTTACTGATTTCAACAAGGGCAAAACAAGGGCACTGAAAACTAAATCTATTACTCTCCCCACATTCACCTCCTCAAGAAAGTTAGAGCAGCAGACTAAAGAGGCTATAAAAGCTTTTGGAAGAACCTCAAGCATAAATCCATTGAAGTGTCAAAGCTGCAATTCACTGAATGAGAAACAGAAGCTTCATTTGCAGAAGGTTGTCTGAAGGAGCTCTCTCAAGTGGTTGCCTTCCTCTCCAGTGTTGATTAGTTGCCCTTCGAACTTCTGTTTGCACTGAACATATTGGAAGTTCCTCAGCCACTGTTACTCATTACCAGTTTGTGGTTAAGGAGAATGAATAAAAAAAAAAAAAAGCAAAAGCAAGAGGAAAAAAATTCCTTTGAGTCCATTTCCTTTTCTTAAGACTTCCTTAAATGTTATCATTAGTTCTTGTTTATTTTACTGGGATCGGAAGGGGCAATTGTGGTCACACATCTGACTGCTGGTGTAAAACACCAGAGAATCCCTGATTGGGATTGCTGGATGCTGCTCAAATGCCTGAAATCCAGACTGAAGCAAATCTTTTATAGTTTCTGACTGTTGAGCCTAGAAAACTCTGATCTTAGCTGATCAATTAGGCCTCAGTTGTTTTGTTATCACTTTAGGATCACTTGGAATACATATGCAAACAAAACAGTTAGCAATTTTTTGATAGTGTTTTCTACTCAGAATTGAGTTCTACCTGGTCTTTAGCTGACAAGGGATTGTAGCCAGGTCTGGGTTGGTCTGTTGTCCCAGGTAACAAGTGATAAGACCAGAGGAAATGGCCTCAAGTTGCACCAGGTGATGTCTAGATTGAACATTAGGGAGAGTTTCTTCACTGTGGTGGTCAGGCACTGGAACAGGCTGCCCAGGGAAGTAGTAGAGTTACCATAAGAAGGACATGGAACTGTTGGAGCAAATCAAGAGGAGGCCACAAAGTTGATAAGAAGACTGGAGCATCTCCCCCGTGAAGACAAGCTGAGGAATTTGGGATTGTTCAGTCTGGAGAAGAGAAGGTTGTGTGGAGACCTCATAGTAGTCTATCAATATCTTGCAGGGGCCTACAAGGGAGACAGAGAGAGATTCTTTGTTAGGACTAGGGGTAATAGGGTCAAGTTGAAGGAAGAATAATTTAGGCTAGATATTAGGAAAAGGTTTTTTCTTGTGAGGGTGGTGAGACACTGGCACAGGTTGCCCAGGGAGGCTGTGGCTGCCCCAACCCTGGCAGTGTTCAAAGCCAGGCTGGATGAAGCCTTGAGCAACCTGGTGTGGTGGGAGGTGTCCCTGCCCAGGGCAGGGGGTTGGGACTGGCTGATCTCTAAGGTCCATTCCAACCCCTTAAATTCTATGATTCTGTGATGACACTCCTGAGGTCTGTTTACTCTATGTGTGCATCAAGAGTCTAGCACAGCAGCATGGATGATTTCCACGCTTCAGGGATGACACTGCAAGGGTTATTCTGGGCGGTGGATCAAGGAATGTGACCTTAAGAAGGTCCTTGGGAGTGCTGTACAGGCAGTCCTATATATTGTAGGTGCAGATACACCTGGGCTGACAGCCAGCATGCAGGTCAAGGCTATGCTTAAAGCCACTCAGATGTTCACATTGCTGCTAGGAGTGAAGACTTCGTCAATCTGCCGTTTTTGTTTGAACATTTTCTTGTCTTTACCTCATAAATCTAATCAGCAGACCTCAGGCCTCTGGAGCTCCGAGTATTTGCAATAATGAACTCTGAAAGCATTCAACACTTGCCTAAAGGCTTACAGCACAAAGTAGTTGCCTGAAGCAAGGGTCAACCTGGAGGGTGGAAAGAGAACGGGCTGTGAAAATGACCGGATTTAATGGATTTGTTTAATGCTAGAGGTTTTATTTTTATCACACCAAGTGAAGATGCCAAGGAATTGCCTTGGTTCATTGAGTCACCAGGTTTTTTTCCAGCTGAAATTAAATCAACCTGAAGAACTGATGCCATGTGTGAAGTCAGGTCTGTCAACACACACAGCAAATGGTTGGGCTTCACAGGGGGTGGTGGTGGGAGTGAGCAGGGGAACAGAGACCTCAGATGTGATCATGGGAGGAAGGAAAGAGTAAATAAATGTCTGGGCATGCACTGCAGCAACCAGCAACAGTGGTCAAGGGCACAGGAGAAACAGCTGGGGGAGATCAGCAAGAGGGCAATCGCCTCATGGCTATGAAGAAAGGATGATGTGAGAAACAGATGGGGAATCACAAAATAGTAGGAGTTGGAAGGGACCCATGAGGATCATCAAGTCCAACTCTTGTCCCTGCACAGGTCATCCCCAGAGGTGCACCATATAGCTGAGAGCATTGTACACACACTCCTTGAGCTCTGCCAGCCTTGGGGCCATGACCACTGCCCTGAGGAGCTCTTCCAATGCCCAACCACTCTCTGGGGGAAGAACCTTTACCTAATATCCAGCCTAAACTTGCGCTAACACAGCTTCATGCCATTCTCTTGGGTCCTAACATCCCTCAGGTTCTCCTTGAGAATGTCTCCAACATAAGATGCAACTGTTTCTGAAGGTAAAACCTGTGAGAAACAATATTTTTCAGGAACTCATCCATCACTCCTCTATATTTACCATCCAATCCTTCATGCTTCAAAATCCTGGGGCTGTAGAAAGCAGAAAGGCCCAAGCCTGGGTTTGTTTGGGGGTTTTCTAACTTTGATTTTGCTTTTATTTGCTCATTTAGGAATGATTCTCCAGTTGCTAAGGCTTATGCTCACAGTTGTGGTGTACATTCCCCTGCAGCCCCATGGCATCACTCACACCTCATGCAGAGCAGGGAGGGGGATTGGCTCACTGGAGGTATCAGCGAGGTCATTAGCTGTGATGGTGAGGGAAGCACAGAGGCCTGAAGTCAGCTCTTGGCAGGTGGAGTAAGGTGGATCTGAGTTGCAGCCATCAACATCCAGCCAGTGAATCTCTCTGAGCACTCCAGTTCCAGGGAGAAATGGCAAACACAGACACTTCTTTCTCTGTTAACAGAACTTAATTTAAAGAAAAGCAAAATTAATCATGTCTCATTCATCTCTATGGTTTGGATTGGTTTATAGACAAATATACAGATACATCCTATTTTATCTTATGATTACATTTCTAATTACAGCACACAAATATTTCTTGGATTTTTTTTGGCAATACCTGCAAAACAACAGGCTCATAAAATGGGTGGGTCTGTTTTTCATGTTGTGGATGTTTTGTTTTCCAAACCAAGCTGAAAGCCTTGTTGCCTGGGCCTTGCCCTTGCCCTAATGAAGAGCTTCTGAGAAAAGGCAGGGAGATAGGAGCCTTGTGAAGGGAAGCAGCAGTATTGATATACCTCAAACTCCACAGCCCTGCAGTGGAAAACATTGCTGTGCAAACTGTCATCACCAGAGGCTGATAGTGAAGATGCAGCCTGGAGCTTGCAGAGTGTGGAAGGCAGAGAGCTAAGAGGAGGAACAGGGAGGCACAGAAAGCTGTACCAGGGACTGGCAGGGCAATTAACTCTTTCTTGCTGGACTCACTGCCTATCTTCCCACACCTCTCACCTCCTCTCCCCTTCTAATTCTGCAGCAGGGTCCTTATGCCATGATGCTTACAGAGCTCATGCAAAGCAGGATAGCGATCCCTTTCTTCTCCACCAATCTACCATAAATCCCTCTCTAACCAGAGTCCTCTTCCCTTGAATTTTTTCTAGATCCACGGTCCATACCAGGATCTTTGCTCCATTTGCCAGTCTCCATGTTCGAACTGTTAGAAATTCAGATACCTAATACTGCAGGACTCTGTCTTCTTCCTGGATGCTCAATTCCCAGTCCATAGCAAAGGAAGGAAGTAAGAAGGATCATAAGAGAAATCCATGTTAATTTGTGCACACTGGGATAGTCCATTCAATCAACACACAGGAACCTGAGAAAACTCTGATGTGCATCATGGAATAGAATATCCTGAGTTAGAAAGGATCCACAAGGATCAAAAAGTCCAACTCCTGACCCTGCACAGGAGAACCCCAAAAATCCGACCATGTGCCTGGGAGCATTGTCCAAATGCTTCTTGAGCTCTGTCAGGCTTAGGGCTGTGACCACAACCTGGTGAGCTGTTCCAGTGCCCAACCATCCTCTGGGGGAAGAACTTTTCTCAGTATCCAGACTAAAGCCTCCTTGACACAGCTTTATGCCATTATCATGCTGGAATGATGTCATTTGGCAGAAGAGATTTGCTTTGGCAAATCATCATGTGAAGGATTTGATGGAAAACACTGACATTCATTCACTTTGAACTAGCTACATTTGATGCAGATGAGGACCTACATGTAATATATATATAATGCATATGTATAGGTATATAATAATATATACACAATTATATGTAGGCATATATAATATATATGCTCCATATGTATTGTATGCATATATAAAATAATATATATTTTAACACTTAATATATGATAAATCTCACAAATTAGGGAAGCAAACAAACAAAAAAAAGCAAAACCAAAACCCAACCTGATGGTTTTTATGCCTTGGTATACCTAAAATGGCAGAAAATGTTGATTAAACCATATCTACCTGAACTTTGTCCACACAGCAGATGAAAAACTGAAATATTCCTATGTGGCTTGACAGCAAAAGTTGTTGTGAAAGGGTCCAACTCCTGAACTACGTCAGTCAGGAGAAATGCAAATCCCCACTGGCAGCAGGGGTGTGACTTTGAACTGATTCTGGAGGAAAGGAACTTAAGAACTCAGCTTGGAGGCACTAGCCACATCTGCACTTCCTGTGGCTTCATTAAAACTGTGTCACAGCACAGTTTGTAAGAAGTTTATATTGCCTAATCAAGAACTAAACTAGAAGAGGAGGTTCCTCAGGGATAGAGCATGGTCTTAGCAGGCAGTTCCTGAGTTGTACTCCTATTTTGGTTCCCTTTTTGGTACATTAGTAACAGAAAATGGCTAAAGAAGTGTCAAATGATGATTAAACATATAGAATAGTTTTCAAAGAATCACAGGATCAGTTAGGTTGGAAAAGATCTATGAGTTCATTGAGTCCAGCCTATGACCTAACACCACCATGTCAACTAGACCATGGCACTAAGTGCCATGTCCAGTCTCTCCTTGAAGGCCTCCAGGGATGGTGACTCCACCACCTCCCTGGGCAACACATTCCAGTGTCTAATCACCCTTTCTGTGACTAAATTCTTCCTGATGTCCAACCTAAACCTCTCCTGTCACATCTAAAGACTATGTCCTCTCCTCCTGCCACTTGTTGCCTGGGAGAAGAGGCCAACCCTCACCTGGCTACAACCTCCATTCAGGTAGTAGGATATTAGGGAAAATATTTCCACTGAAAGGGTGGTCAGGCCTTGGAACAGGCTTCCCAGAGAAATGGTAGAGTCACCATGTCTGGAAGTGTTCAAAAACATGCAGATGTGACACTTGGGGACATGGCTTAGTGGAGAACATGGTGGTGCTGGGTTAGCATTTGGACTTAATGATCTAAAAGTCTTTTCCAGCCTTAATGATGCTGTGATTCTTGACCATTTGAGGTTTGGAGGCATTTATTGGAAGTTATGAAGATCTCTCAACTCATAAAGAGATGTGCACAAACTCAGATCAATTATGTTTCCCTTCTTCCTCCATTTGAGTCCTTACTGTGTTTTAGTGACACCTCCTTGGTCTTCACTCATTGTTCTAGCACACCCTAAAAGTTTGGAGACCTTCACTTACTCATAGCAACATTCACTGTAATTGAGTGAAGAGAAGTTACAGGAGAAAACAAAACAAGAGGAATTTGGGAGTCCATAAGAAATATTTAAAGGATAATGCAGATTATCCAGATTTAGTCACCCAGAACTCTCTGGATAAGCAAAATAATTTTCTTCCTTAGGATTGACAGCCATTACTCTCAAAACACAAACCAGCATTTGGCTGTCAATTGGGGCTTGAAATCATTTGGAAATTTTTAGAGATGCTGTTATAAACTTGAAGGCCTGGGAGAGGAAATTCTGGGTTTGTTAACATAACAGTAGCACAGCCAATCCAAAAAGGGATTAGGAGCATGTCAGATTATTGGGAGGGCTAGGCTTTTGTGAGAGATGGAGAAGAAGGAATAGGAAAAGAGTTAAGGGAATTCTGGGCTACCCCATGAAAACAAACGGCTGGGGAAAAAAAGTCCTCCCTCCAGCAGCAACAACCTCAAAGCTTTTTATGTTCAGACTATATAGGTGGCAAGTTGGCAATTGAAGCCCATGCCAAGAGCAGAGAACTTCCAGCCAAAACAGATGTGGGTTTATAGAGGCAAAGAAAGCCTTTAAAATGGGCCTAGGGAATTCCAAATTCAATAGTATGTCAATATAAACCCAAAGACATGAAAATGGGATCTGAGCTTTTAAAATGCAAGAACTAATGAAGTGGTCTTTTTATGTGTCACAGCCCATATTTTGCTTTACCAAAACACAAAGGTCCTCTCCAAGTGTTAACCCTGATTTTTCACCTTCAGATCACAGGGATGTGGCCTGAGAAATCCTCATGCAGACCAAGTCGGTATTCTGAGGTCAGCAGCATTGACACTGTTCCCTCAAGGTATTGTTTTATGCTAGGGTTGGACCACACAGCTTGCACTTGCTCATGAAAGTCAAGAATAATATCTCAGGGACCAGGAGTGTGGACAGCAGGTTGAGGGAGGGGATTCTCCCCCTCTACTCTGCTCTTGTGTGACCCCACCTGGAGTACTGCACAAAGTTCAGGTGCCCCAACAGAAGAAGGACATGGAACTGTTGGAGTAACTCCAGAGGAGGCCACAAAGTCCTGAGAAAAGGACTGGAGCACCTTCCCTATGAAGACAGGCTGAGAAAGCTAGGACTGTGCAGCCTGGAGAAGAGAAGGTTGTGTGGGGACCTCATAGAAACCTTCCAGGATCTGAAGGTGCTCCAGGGAAGCTGGAGGACTCTGTTAGGAACTGCAGTGATAAGACAAGGAGTATTGGGGATAGATTGAAAGAAGGAAATTTAGATTAGCAATTAGGAAGAAATTCTTTACTGTGAGATTGGTGAGACACTGGCACAGGTTGCCCAGGGAGGTTGTGGCTGCCCCAACTCTGGCAGTGTTCAAAGCCAGGTTGGATGGAGCCTTGAGCAACCTGGTCTGGTGGGAAGTGTTCCTGCCCAGGGCCGGGGGTTGGGACTAGATGACCTCTAAGGTCCATTCCAACCCCTTAACATGCTATGAAAATATTAAACCAGATTTTCAGACTTTGTTATGTGTGTGAAGTCAGTGAGATAGACCAGTCACACACAAACCTAGAAGAGGTATAGATGCACACAGACACCCCCACTGCACACCTACACATGTACACACACAGCTCTACACTCTCACAGTGGAATAGTTTGTCGAGTATAACAGAGCTCTCACTCTACCTACTGATTTCTAAGTGTTTTCATCGCTGTCTGTGTGCACCACCAAGAAAATGTTGATCTTACTTTACAGCATTTTACACACCATAAAAGTGTAATCCCTGCCACAAAGAGCCTCAGTGTGAGTGTAAAACCAAGGAGAATGTGGGAAATACTCAGCATTTATTGAAACAGAGAGAGGTAAAACTTTGTCCATCTTCACTGTCTAACATTGATTCTCAAATGTTATTTCAATGCCTCAGTGAAGTAGAGATTCACAGAACAGGACAGGCTGGAAGGCAGTTGGAGAGATCAGCTGGTCTAACATTTTGTGGAAAAGAAAGCCTAGATGAGATTATCATAGAATCATAGGATGGCCTAGGTTGGAAGGGACCTTACAGATTGTCTAATTCCACCCCCTGCCATGGGCAGGGACATCTTCCGCTAGCCCAGGTTGCTCCAAGCCTCATCCAACCTGGCCTAGAACACTTCCAGGGATAGGGCAGCCACAGCTGCTCTGGGCAACCTGTGCCACTGGCTCACCACCCTCAGAGCCAAGTATTTCTTCCTAATATATCATCTAAACCTACACTGTACCTCTTTGAAGCCATTCCCCCTTGTCCTGTCACTACATGCCCTTGTAAATAGTCTCTCTCCATCTTTCTTGCAGGCTCCTGTCAGGCACTGGAAGATACCCTGAAGCCTTCTCTTTTCCAGGCTGAACAATTGCAATTGTCTCAGCTTTTCCTCATGGGAAAGTTGCTCCATCCCTAAGCAGATTTACTCCAGTTCTAATAGCACTTCACAACTTCAATCCATAAACAATGTGTTCCAAAGGATGTGACTTAACCACTCTTCTTCCTCTTTTAGAGGTGGTAGATGCATGTGCAGAAAGGAACCAATCAAAGGTGTGAGACAGTACTGGAAAGAGGCTACAACTCTTCTGGGGTGGCAAGACAGGCCTTTTTTATCAGACTATGCTGTTGGTCATGGTAAATCCCACTGGTTGCACAATAACTGTCACTGGGAAATGGGATATGTGTAACAGCCTTGTGGTGGCTGTGGAATTTGCTCTACTGGGAGAAGACACCAGAACAGAAGTAGGAGGAGAAAACATAGCCCACCAAAACCCATGAGCAATCCTCAAAGGATTTCCACTGGTCTGTAAACACCTTCTCCAAAATCCTCTGGCTACAAGTGAAAAGACTGGAACAAGCCTGAGGCATCACACTGCAATAGAAACTAAAGGAGAAGTGCAGAAAATATTGATTTTCTCATCCTTCCCTTCCAAGAATAGAACATTAAAAAATACTAGTAAGAACAACTTTTAAAATGCATTTTCCTGCATGGATTATAATATATAATCTCATTACTACAAGAATTGGGGTGTTTTGTGTAAAGACATGCCAAAAAACCCCAACAAAATACTCTCATGTGATAATTTGCACTAGGAGACTTAATCTGACCCTGAATTATCTGATTAAATTTTTAGCAGAGGCAGAAATTCCTGAAAAGTCATTGATTTATCTGTCTTAAGCGTTCTCTTGGGTTTAAATGTATCCCAAAACTGGCTGAGATCATAATTACCTTCTCATCCCAAGCTGTAGAAATCACATTTGGAAACATCCAGAGGAATCTGGGAGCTGCTACAGCAGCAGTTAAAAGCCTCTGGTTCTGCTAACAGATGCAGGAACACCTGTTCTGGGTCAGAGGAAAGGTCAGTTCTGTTCAGAATTCTGTCTAGCAAGAGGGCAAAGATCTTCTTCCCTTTTCTCAACTTCTGGAGAAAGAGAAACTGTAATCTTAGCAGGTCAGTGGAGATGGAAACAAACACATATAAAGGCTGTGATTACTCCATCAAAAGTGATTGAGTTAGGAGACTCTGGGAAGTCTGAGAGGATGTCACAATGGATATATTCCCAGAACAGTGCAGTTGGAATGAAAAATAAATTAATTTAAATCCTCTTCCTAAGCAGCTGCCACTTCCTAGAGCATGGAAGTGTTTTCAGCTTCATGGAATCACAGAATGGTTGGGTTTGGAAGGGACCTTAAAGATCATCTAGTTCCAACCCCGTGCCATGGGCAGGGGTATTTTCCATTAGCCCAGGTTGCTCAAAGCCCTGTCCAATCTGGCCTTGAACACTTCCAGGGATGGGGGAACACACCTATCTGTGCTGTCCTCTGGAACCTCTCACCTCACCACTTGTGTTGACCTTTCTGCAAAAGAGAGGACTTTATCAGCCTTCTTAGTGATTTGGAATGTGTATATTCCTTATCTAACAGCTGCTCCTTGGAAGAATGTGTATATAAAACAAATACCAACTTTTCTTTAGATGTAAAATCCTGTTGACTTGGCAGGAGAACACTTAAGATGATCCACAGAACTAATAAAGTTTATGGTTGTGCAATGAATACTTTGCCAAGTTACCCAAAAATATGTTCACAAATATGTCATAGACTCTAAGCAAGATTTTGATAGATCTATCCATAGAATCATTGAGTCACAGAATTTTTTAGGTTGGAGAAGACCTCTAAGGTGATTGAGGCTAATTCTTAACCCAGCACTGCTAAGGCCACCACTAAACCATGTATCCAAGTGCCACATCTACATGGCTTTTAAATCCCTCCATGGATGGTGACTCCAACACTGCCCCGGGCAGCCTGTGCCAGGGATTGGCAACTCTTTTGGGGAAGAAATTTTTCTCAATATCCAACTTGAACATCCCCTGGTGCAAACTGAGGCCATTTCTTTAGTGTATCTCAGGTCTGAGATTTTTAATTGTCATTTAGCTCTCTTCTCCCATGTGTGTGAGCATGGCACTCAGTGAGGAAAAGGTAAGGTTTCTTCACTTGACTTGATATCTCCTATGGCTGTCATGTTAAGATCTGTAAAAAAAGTCTACACATGCTCACTGTGTCTGCCTGGTTTGCCCCAGCTCTGACTGAAGCAAGGTCATGTAGTGATAGAACAAGGCTGAATGGATTTAAAGTGAAAGAGAGCAGGTTTAGAGGAGATATTAGGATGAAATTCTTCCCTGTGAGGGTGGTGAGGCACTGGCACAGAGAAGCTGTGGCTGCCCCATTTCTGGCAGTGTTCAAGACCAGGTTGGATGGAGCTTAGAGCAACCTGGGCTAGTGGAAGGTGTCCCTTCCCGTGGCAGGGGTTGGAATAAGATGACCTTTAAGATCCTTCCAACCCAAACCATTCTGGGATTTTCTATTCTAGAATCTGGAGAGAGGCCTGATGTTGACTCCTATGATTCTGTGTCAGGGGACAACTTGGCTTCAGTGGAGAGAGAAAGAAATTAAAGCCTTTCAGTTTAAATTTGTTCTTTTCTCTTGCAGTCACTGGAGTTTCTGCAAACTCCAGCAAACTCCAAAGGCACCGTGATGCTCTTCTGAAGTGTTGTGGTTGGATGCAAATCCCACTGAGTGGTTAATCCCCTTTGGCAGGAATAGCAAGAGGATAGCAGCATTGAGGGATATTTATATATTCCATGGTGCAGTTGAGCAGTCTTGGAAAGGGGTGATGGGACAAATGTTGGTCCTGCATCACCCTGTGAAAGGCACCTTCATAGGATCATAGCATCATAGAATGGTTTGTGTTGGAAGGGACCTTAAAGAGCTCCATCCTCAGAGCATGTACTGCATTTACACACTCCCAGCATTGATTTTCCTTTTCCCCACCCCCTGCTCTCACTTAAAAATAACCATGAGCATGGCTATATTCATTTTGGGCTCCCAGTCTGTGTTCTGAAGTCAGAACAGCAATTATGGGGGTCAACTCTTTGCATAAACATCTCTTCACAGGGCCGTTTCAGAGGCCTTTGCCCTGTCCCACTATGAACTGCAGCAGGAAATTCTCCTGAGCGATCAGAGGGCTAATTAAAGGAGCAGCCCAGAGACCCTGTAACCTCCTGAGAGTCCCACAGAACTGTTCTGGCCTCTGTCAGTGCACATGACAAGGTTACTGCTGGAGGAGGCAGTCAAGGCTTCTTCAGTCAGATACCACTGACCTTGACCAAGGTTCGTTAGCTGTAATAAATGTGCTTTCCCCATGACAAGTTAAAGCTCTCTAACTTAGGGCTCTGTGTGCTTCCTGGCAGCTCCTTTGCTAGGACTAATGACCACTCTGAGCTGTCACTTCCATGCCCTGGGCAAAGCTGCTCTGGGGTTTGTGCAGCTTTAATTAAAATGAAGTGGTCTTGTTGCCTTGGTTTACATTAGGTGCCCTTTGCATCGCTCTTCTCATTAAAGTAAGAAACAAATGTGGGTTTGGGGTGTTTCTGGTTGGTTTTTTTGATGATGATGTGGCTGTAGTTCAATGTCACTGACCAGAAGACTTGACCAACATTGAGGTTTTAAATATCAGGAAACTGTAAAGACAAGGTGTTGATAATGTGCATTTCAACTCTCTGTGTTTTAGGACATTTCCAGGGCTGATGTGAATGAGAGGAAGAACAATAGGGCTGGATGAGTATTTGATGGACCATGTTCAAGGCCAGTCTGGATAGGGCTTGGAGCAACCTAGGCTTGTGGAAGGCATCTCTGCCTCTGGCAGGGGGTTGGAACTGGATGATCTTTAAGGTCCCTTCCAACCCAAACCATTCTGAGATTCTGTGAAAACCCTGAGTTTATCCCTTCTGCACGAAGAGCAAAAACCTATGTGTAATCAACTCACCAAGACTATGAGTTTTAGTTTATAAAGTACTTGAAAGTGGCTCAAGTAGCCTCAAGTCTTATTCCCTGCTCTGCTTCTAGCCTGCTAGATGCTCCCTGAACAGGCACATCAACTGTGCTTTTCTTTTCCCAGTTGTAAAACAAGAAGCATGAAATGGTGATTCTCTCCATAAAGCTCATTCATAACTCCAGGACTGAATTGGAAAATATTATCAGAAAGCCACTTTTCTTT
>NW_008684113.1:0-1818 GCF_000695815.1 Acanthisitta chloris
GTCTTACATGTAAAGAAGATCAGTTTCCGGACTGTAGACTAAGATTTTTGGTCTGTCACAGATTTTCTGTGGGAATCTGTTGAGTAATTTAAGACTCATATTTGCTTCTTGTAGTGACCCATGATTGCCTTAGTAGGAAGTGTCTTGGAAGCATTGCCAACAATTGCACTTATCTGCACTTGGTTTTAGCAGAGAGAGCAGTATTAGTGAATGCTCCAAGTGACAGCAGAAACAGCACAACAGCACAAGCTTATTCCTCCAGCATCTATTCTGTGGAGCATGTGTAATGCATCTGCAGGTATTCCCTCACTCCACCAGCAGGCTTGCCCCTGCTTCCAAATCTTAGCTGCCCCAGACCTGCATGGTTTGGTGTCCTTCCTTCTTAAATGGACTGCAATATGATTTATCTCCCTGGCAGCACTTAACACTGCAGCCCCAAATAATTCTGGAGACAACTAAGGCACCACCATAAATACAGGTTGCTGGGCTGGAAGAAAGCATGACATTATATTGTCCATAAAACAAAGTAGTCTTTAGGGCAGGGTCTCCAGCAGGAAAGGATTTGAGTGTTGCCTTAGTTGAGCCTGACACAATAGTTCTTTGTCTCCCTGTGCTGTTCTGCAGCCTTTGTCCTGCAGCTAACTCCAGCCTCAAATCATCACCAGGGGAAAATGTGACCAGCACCATAACAAGAGTAATGGCAATTTAAGGGACAAACAGGGAATAAATAATTTGTTCATACATTTTGACTGAGGTAACAGATCTTAGAGGCAAAATGATAGATGGTCAGATTTTAAGTTGCTAACAGCAGATGCTGAGGGAAGGAGAGGACAAAGGTGTGAAATGTCATATGTCCCCAAAATTGTCTCCTGACTCCTTGTCATTGTCTGAGCTGCACCCTGGAGGAGATAGTGCCTTCGCATTTAATAGCTTTTATGGGCTTTGCTTCCTTGGATATATCTGATTGCTTCTTTAATTCACATACATTTCAAGCTTCTGCAACACCCTTTGGCAAACCGTGTTCCACAGCTTAACTCATGTCACAGAACCATAGAACCATAGAATGGGTTGTCTCATTCCAATGTCCCTGCCATGGGCAGGAACATCTTCCATTAGACCAGGTTTCCCAAAGTCCCATCCAACCTGGCCTTGAACACTTCCAAAGCATCCACAATTTCTCTAGGCAACCTGTTCCAGTGTCTCACCACACTCACAATAAAAATTTTATTCCTAATATCTAACCTAAATCTACCCTTTTTCAGTTTAACTGTTACCCTTTGTCCCATCACAATACTTTCTGATAAAGCATCCTCCCCATCTTTCCTGTAAGGCCCCCTGTAAGTCTGAAAGGCTGCTATAAGGTCCTCCTGCATCCTTCTTTTCTTGAGGCTAAAGATCTGCCTCTTTTTTTTCTCTTTGCTATCTTCAAGTGATGTCATTAGAATTGTCATTACTCATATAAAAGCACCACATAATATTTATACACAGTGTATTTTTTATTAATAACAATAAAAGCCCAGGTTTGGGTATTCTCTTGTCCTCTTACATCATTTGCTGTATATAAAAACTTAATAACAGAATAAATTATGGTGACAGGTGGATGTCATGCTTGCCATGACTTGAAGCTGCAGAACTCTGTGAATTCTGCAAATTTCCCAGGGCAGTGCTGGTGAAATAGCCTACACTGGCTTTCCCTGCAACTCATAACAGTACCTATTGAACAGCACCCACAAAGTCTCGTTAGCACTCTCTGTGTTTTATTTTAATCATGTGATATATGCCAGACATTGAGTCATCATTTGCTAAAGCACATAAAAT
>NW_008684114.1:0-19689 GCF_000695815.1 Acanthisitta chloris
TATAATATTTATATATTTGCATAACAAATCCCATAAATCTACAAGGGGAAATCAACAGGTCACATCTCATACAAAGCTGTGTTTATTGAAACATGCCTAATGCCTTCTGACAATCAAAACTGCATGAATAACTGTTCAGAAGCACATAGTTATTAACTTCTTACAGAGTAACTGTGCTTATATGTATACCAGTTTTCCATCCCATCCTGCTCTCACCCAAATATGCAGCAGGCAAAACATTTCTACCTCCTGGGCCTTTGAGTGACTCTGTGGAGGATCAACAGACTTAACTGGGCTGCATAAAAGAGAATTACTGACTTTGTAATTTAGAGTTCTTCCCTAAAACCAAACAACTTCTGGTATTTTGGCCCACCTGTGATACCTCTGATAACTATAGCTGAAGGTTTCATTTCCCATTCAGCTCCTCAGAGCGATAATTCACAATACACTGCGTTTTATTGTTTCTTTTATTTCACAAAGATGGCTGAGTGGAGGTCTCTGGTTTATAGAAAAGCATCAGCTATTGACACCTGTGCTTAAAATTGTGCAGAACCATGTGAAAATACTGCACTTTCTGCCTATTTACTAGTTAGCCAAGAGACTGTATCCATGAGGCTGATAACAGCACAGTGAAATGAAATATATATTCTGATTTTCCCCATTGGCAGCTTCACTCACTGTAATAGCAGTAAAGACCACGTTGCTAAAAATCCAGCATGAATTAAACAAGTTCTGTGGTTAAGTTCATGGTTCAAGGGGCAAGCAAACAGGATCTGAACCAGATCCTTGAGCCAATACCTTCACTTCATACACGTCTTCCACTCCTGTCATTATATCTCCCCCAATTCCTAGATGATGCAGTCCTTTGACATAACAGGTATTCAAACAATTTATGACCATGCTGTGACTTATATCAGCACCCAGGACAGTGTGTGGGAGTGAAGAGAAGCAGGAACACCTCAGATGGCAGGGCGAGAGGCCTGGTAAGGCTGAGCAGAGGTGGGGAGGAGAGGTTGTGATCAGGAGGTGGTTGGGGAGCAGGGAGTGGGTTGGAGAGCATCCTGTTAGTGCAGACAGGGAGAAAGGGAGCAGATGAGGTTAGGAGGTATAGGATCTAGTTTGAGAACCTCCAACCCAGAGCACGGCTGGGAGATTTGAGCTCTGAAAAGGTGTGGTGAGAGGAGTGGGGAGTTGTGGGACTGGTGAAGGGGCTCTGGAGTAGGACAGACCCAGTGCCAGGACTGGCTGTTACTGTCATAGATTATCTCCCACTCAGTTCTTGGCCCGAGGCTTCTCTGGAAGTGTGTTTCTGTGAAATAAACTAATTTTATCTCCCAAGAAGAGATTCTGTCTGAAAATTTTCTGGTGCTAAAGAAAATCCAGACTTGTTTTCTTTGATCAGGATGTTATAATGGGACAGCCCAGATGCCTACGAGATCTTTAAGAGCTCCTAATGAAGGGAAAAATCACTGAAATATAATCACTTAAACATGGGAAGAAGAGAAAATCGAAAATTACAAGTGTACCAACTCCATTAAAATAAAAAATTTACAATGAATACTGACTTGCCTCTGTGATTCAGCATTGTACTTTTTCCTGCAGATGACAGGTACTCATGAAAAAGGACAGATGATGTGGATTTGGCCAAACAAATGTTTCTTTAATTCAGGTTCTCTTTCTAATAGTGCAGGAGGTAGCTCCAGCTCCCTGGGTGCTGAGCACATGGTGTGGGAGAGAGCTCTCCACCTCACTGTGTGACTGGAGACATGCTTTGCCCACCTGTCCTTGAACTAATGAGGCTATACTGAGATGGGGAAACGTGGTTTCAGCAAGGCATGGCACAGCCACACAGCTACAGAGGTTCTGAGTTCTTAAGTTAGCTTTTGAGATATTCTAAATTTAGTTGTAAACCACAAAGCATCCAGCTCCCCCTCCCTGCAGTATTTTAAAGTACACATAAAAACCCCACACCAACACAGCTAAGCACCTGTTGAAATAGGATTTGTTTTGTTCTGTTTGTGTATTTGTTTAATAACCCCAGTTTCATTGGGAACATCCTCTGATGCTGCCCATGTGCTTTCCCTTTCAAGTTGGTGGAGATACATAGGTACACTCACTCACACATGTAACTTTCCAAAATACTGATTTATGTTCTTACATTTTCTTCCAGTGTGGTGAGCTGCTCATCAAGTCTGACAGGGTCTGTCCCCAGTGGGAGGGTCCCTCTTCCTCTGTCCTGAATGTCATCTGGGAAATCGCAGGGATCAGTGGATTCTGCTATCAGTTCTTCAGTGGCATTGATGACTTTCAGGACTTCTGTAGATATGTTGCAGAGAGAGACAGCAGAGTACTTCTGTTTTGTTACAAGAGCAGACAGAGAAAACAACAGCATTAAATTAGCACAGAGGGATAAGATATAAATCACCTTACTAACAGCCACAGCTTTAGCCATGCTAAAAACATATCCATGGCTAATTTCTGCAAACAGGCACAAGAACCATATAATGGAATTGGAATCTACATTTCTTTTCCTCTCTCTCTTTTTCACATATGCACACTGTTACAGCATGCAAAATAACATACACATGCAATTCTTCTACAAAGAAATTCTACTGGAGGGAAGGTCCAAATCTTATCCCAAAGGAGCACACAAATATCCAGCTTTAAAATCCAAGTGAGCTAGGTAAAGCTGGTTTCGCAATAGTGTTTTAAACAGGTTTTAAAACACAATTTTCCTTTAGGGATGCTGGTAAACAGATGTGGAATCATCTGTCTTGATAGGAGCTATTGCATTGCAGATGTAAACATGGGACAGCAATCTTCAGCAGTCCTGTGAGGACAGCATTTTACTAAAATGCTTGCTATGAATTAAATGATCACCCCAAATAAAGTTTGAGCTATAAGTCTGTAAACACTTGTATCCTTCTTTTAAAAAAAATTTCAATTCACCATGTTAAAATATTTATTAAATAAATTATATCAAATACCAAGGCAAAGCATACAGTTTTATCCATTTTTTTTTAAACAACGGAAAGCCTTTATATCAGTGTTCCTGAGTTGTAATTAACTGTCCTGATTCTGATAACTCTTACATAGATTTAAGCTTCAGGACAACATCTCTGATGGCAATAAAATTTCACTTGATGTACTTTCAAGCATCAAGCTCAACATCGAACTATAAATCTTGGAGATTGCACCAAAGCTTGTTAAAGCCAATACAAATACTGTCACTGAATATATGTGAAATACCTTTAGTGCTTTGCCTAAACGAAAGTGTGTGAAGTTTAGACCGAGATTTAATTCATTCCTTAAACATGCAAATATTTATGCATGTGAATTAGGGGCCTACCTGTCTGCAAATTTTCTCACAAACAAAATATCTGCAGATCAATACTGAGGAAACAGCTTTTGGGTTCTATATAGTAAATTCTGTAGTACAGGAAAGTATAACATTAAAAATGTCTATAGGCAAGATATAGGAGAAATGATGTTACTTTGCTTCCCACAAAGTCTGATGGGTTAAACTGAAAACCTCTTTTATTATCTCTTTCCTTTAATCAGCTGTCCAGTTTTATGTTAGATAAGACTTTTACGGAAAAAATACTGTCTTTGCAGTATGTACTCAATTGTTGTGTATCAATACATTAAGGTATTTTTTAGCAGTTACTTCTCTGAATTACAAGAAATAATTAGAAACATGAGATTAAAGAGAAGAAGAACAAAGCAAATACAGAATGCTACAGCACTCAGATCTTTAGCTTGTTAAGACAGCCAACACAGCCCTGAACAAGCAGGCCTAGGACTCTTACTGAGAACAAATACTTGAACCCCACAAATAGCCTACTCTTTTTTTCCATTTATTTTCACAAGTGCCAATTAGGTTAGAAACAGATCAATAATTTTATAGGACAGAAGAGGAAATCAATGTTACTTGGTTTTATTATTTGCTTCTACAAGTATCTAATTCTTATTCTAGTCTGTGAGTAGTGAACAAAAAAGGATGAAGGCCAGACACTATATTTTCTTCATCATCTTCACTGATGTATGTTCTCCATTTCAAGAATTGTAGCCTCACTTTAGTGTTCATTATTTCTTAATTGTTGAAAATTATTCTTTGCAGTTAATGATGGAATTCCAAAAGAGATTAATTTAAATTAGATAAATGTGTTTTTATACCAGAATATGAGAATCCATTTATTGGCATTTATTACAGACCAATATACTGCAAAACAGTTTTTTGTTTCCCAGGTAAAGTGGTCTGTGATAGTAATCTTCGTGAAATCAAGATTTTGAGTTAAAAATACCCTACCTTCTCAATAGGCAATGGATAGGGGGAAAAGTTCAACAGATAAGAACAGAATATAATAGAATATCTTTTCATGATCAGTGATCACCTAGCCCAGCTATGTGACTCATTCAGGGCTGACCAAAAGTTAAGACATGTTGTTAAGGGCATTGTCCAAATGCTCTTAACACTGTCAGGTTTGGGGCATTGACTGCCTCTCTAGGAAGCCAGTGTTGAATCAC
The DNA here is from genome assembly GCF_000695815.1 of Acanthisitta chloris. NCBI lineage: Eukaryota > Metazoa > Chordata > Aves > Passeriformes > Acanthisittidae > Acanthisitta > Acanthisitta chloris. Next base: position 4,528 of record NW_008684114.1, read on the forward strand.
CCTCACAGTGAAGAAATGCTTCCTAGTGTCCAGTCTAAATCTCTGCCAGTGTAGAAATGTGATTTTTAACTTTTCTAGAATTTTGAGGTAAGTTTTTATTGGAAGATGCAGTTCAAATTTTTAAAACCATAGAATCATAGAATTTTAGGGGTTGCACCTTACAGATCATCTAGTCCCAACTCCCCTGCCATGGGCATGGACACCTCCCACTAGACCTGGATGCAAAGCAACTAGATGAATGTTCTTAAAGTGTGTGTATCAATGAATGGATCTTGATCCCAGCCTGCAGGTCTCTCCTGCAGGTACTCCTCCTAGACACAGAAGTCATAGTATTAAAGCTTTTTATTTAAGCTTGTGAAACATCTGCTTTTATAGTACAACAAGGATACGGGACTAGAGTTTAAACACTGTAAAGAAATACATGGCAAGCAAAAAAAGTGATTTTTCCTTAGAGTATATCTAAAGAGTAGATCTACCAGAACTTAAGAGAACAAGCATTATTTCAATGTATTTAAATTTAACATCTGTGAAAATTTTCTGTGAAAAGGTATTTAGAATTCAGCTTTTCCAGGGTTGTATTTTACAGAGAAGCAAGAAGAGATTAATGTCTGCCTGAGGGTGACATAAAATCCAAATGTGGTGAGTTCAAGGGTTCTCAAATTGTAAAGACTGGATACTCAATGGTTTTGCATATGTTTTAGCCTCTTTTTTGAGCAACTGTCAAAAGCTGTTAAAACAACTCATGTTCCAAAATGGTCAGTTTGCAAATCAAGTGGGGTATTTAATATCTATTTAATATGTGTAAGGAAAAAAAACCTCAACAAAACAAAATAAAAAATATATAAAGAAGAAAATGTGTCCCTCTAGTGCTTCACAACCTTCTCCCCCACTCCTCCCACCCACATCAAAGTTAGGACTTATGAGATTATATAAAAATCACCTAAAATTCACAGACACACGTGCATCAAACTCATCCTGGTAGGTGAACAATTCAAATTGCTCTAAAGACCTCTTGGCTGTCTAATTTATCTTGCCCTTACAAGAAAGGTCATTGTTAACATCTCTAAGTGATTCACAGAGACAGCTATTACGCCATGATGCAGACTCTGTCTTGTTAAACAGTCACAGTACTAATATGGATGTGATAGTTGCAGAAAGCAATCTCTATTACAAATATCTAGCACAGGAAAATTAAGCACAATCATTCTTCTCGAAACATTGGGATGCATTCTGATTTCACCTGTGGTATTCCTGAATTAACACCACCCCTCCCAGATAAAGTTGATGCAGCTGATCTGAATTTGAATGTTTCTACTGGTTGTGAGAATCTAATATTTTTTTACTGAATTTGAGATTAAGAGTTTAATGGGATGAGGAAAATGTGTATTTATCCTTTTTATGATAATTAGTGTCCACGGTCACAAATATGTTAAAGATACAGTCAAACCAAAATGCTCAATTTCCCCGAGTTCTTTGTGGTTGAGTTTTAAAACCAATGAAATACTAAAAAAGTGTGTGTATGCAAGCACATATACATGTATGTATGCATTGAATATAATAAATATCTGGTACAATTTCTTTACTGTCAACTTGATGTGTGGTTGGACAGATGGAAAGGATTCCTGTATGGAATGTAGTGGTCTTAAGCTACCTCTTGCTGTTAGCCACTTCCCTTCCCTTCTGCTGTCTCTCTTCCCTTTCCCTGCTGATGCTGCCAGTATTTCCTTTGCTGTTTTACTCAAGCATGCCTCACTGGAAGGTGCTCTATAGACCATTATTTGCATTCTTGCACAAAAGATGATAAATAACAGAAGGAAAGCAGGATAAAACTGAAGTAATATAAGTGTCCAAACTGCTGAGAGAAGGTGAGTCCTTGTATGAATCTCAGCAGCCTATGACATTTTCACATCATTTCCTTTGCACTGACATTATTGCTTTTATGTTTAATGTTCTTAAATAGTTAAGGTCTCTATCACTTGGACTATTTTCTCCACATTGTACTCATCCATTAGCATTTTCTCTTTTTAACTACTGTAATATTATGTCATCATTAGGCTCTTTTAAACTGCATGGGAGGCTGTGACTTGCAATTCAACAGAGAAGAGTGACATCAACAGTTAGATCAAGAAGTAGAGCAAGAGCACCTTTCCATCGCTAGCAGCCCTGGCAGTATTTACCACCTCCTTGATGACTTGTGGTGCAATCATTTTTAGCTCCAGTCTCAAGGCATTATATCATGCTCTGAGTCACATGCTGGCTTCACAGTCAATATCCCTCATTTTTTTGTAGGGAGTTGCAGGGGGGCTGTCTAAAAAAGACACGTTTTGCTTTGCCAGTGGTTGATTTATCCTTTTAGAGTACCCTGACTGAATCCAAGCTTGATGAAAACAAAAGCAACCCCCAAACCTTCCTCCCTCATCTCCCCACCCTATGTGAATTCATTGTACAGCTATGGGCCCTGGAAAAGCCCAACAAAAGTCTTTTATGGGCAAGCAAGATCTGGAACACTGGCCAAGTCACAGTGTGGGAGGAACAGAGACATCAATGTCCATCTATCTATAGCAGTTGCCAACCCTGACCCTCAAAACATCTTTGGCTTTAAAGAGAGCCCTAACCACTCACTACCACAAAGACAGTGGGGGAGAAAAAGGGCTAAAATTTGCCTGGCTATTTGATGGAAGACAAGTGTACTATGATTAACTGTAGTATTAAGGAATTACTCTCCTGTGCAAGTTTAAGACTTCCTGCCTTGACCTTTAATGTCAGCATCTTCATTTATAGGCACTCATTTAGTAAATTCTCTTACAAACTGAGAGCTATTATTCTACTGACATTCTCCAGAGTATGACACAGAGAAACAGTCTCTTTGTGATTGTGCTAGGTAATTCTGAATATTGCATTTTTATTAATTCAATCCACTGTCCTAATATTCATTTGCAATGCCTTATTTGTAGAGAAAAAAATGCCTATAGTCATGCAAAAGGAAGTTCTTTTCCAAGAGGTGAAATATTATGGTTTGAGTTGGAAATGGAAACATTTACATCTTAAAATCCACAGAGGATTCTGATCTACAATGGATACAGGCTGATGACATTGCACAAATGGAAAAATATTTTCTTTAAAATCACCCTTGATATTTTTACTAAATAAAACCAAGATGATTAAAAGATGTTTAAAATGCACAGAACAAAATTTAAGTCTGAGAGTAAGGAAAAAAGAAAAAGCTGAGATAAGTGTTTGGCTAAATTAAGCATTAACTTTTGACACAAAAGAAGTGGTTCTCATTTTAAGACTGAATGATAGATGACAAATTACAAATAGCATGTATTTTAAAATATAAGATAAGCATATATTTGCTCAGGGAACATAATTAAAATTCATAAATTAAAATATCTGATCCTTATAAGCTGAGACTCAAATAGCACAGAATATGAAACCTCTTTCCACCTAGACAAATTATAAGCAACAGGCACTAGCAGCAAAGTGAGAAAATATCTACTCACTGTGTACAAACTCTACCATGAATTAAGGGTTTTGATTACTTTTTAAATTGGGAGCTTTGAAATATTTTTGAAGACCACTATGGTCAGAAAAGTTTCTTCCAAATTTCTTAATACAGGTGAGTACATGAGAATAGAAAGATCATATACCTTATCTTTGTCCTCTGTTCTTCATTACTGATAAAACAGATTTTCATCACAAAGCCAAACAGGAGAGCCAGTCTGCTCCCCATGCCTTCTTCATGCTCATCACTCCCATCATAACACAAGGCTAGCTGTGATTATAAAATAATTTTCTGCAATGATTATAGGTTGTGGCCAAAAGGTATGATTTTTCAGGCCTGGTATTTCCAGGAAAACATTTTGAGTTTGAGAATGTTGCTTGGGAAACGTGGAAACCCTCAATATCACTTTATGGCATCTCTTACTACATAAGAGATGTAAGAAGACACAGACAAAACAAAGCATTCTCACCTGCTGCAATACAGTGGATAAAAACTGCAGCTTTAAATGAAGATCAATAGCCTTTTGTTTTTCCTAGATAGTGGGAAAGCAGTTAAATAAAAAGGCAGAAAAGTTATATTAACAGCTACAGAGGTTAACATTTATATAGGTTCAGACTTACAGGGAACTTTAGGATGAACAGCAAGGATAAAGAAACTACCAAGAATAAAATACCATAAAATTTAGATTTTTACATTTATTACTAAAATATTTAAAATAAAGCAATGCCTAATTTATTTTTATTTGTGGGATTTAGAGTAACAGACCTCATTAAGACAGATGATTCACACATCAGTTTTTATAAAATGAAACAGATGGAAAATACTGATTTCCACCATCACAAAACAATGGCACTAGCAATGGAAAAATACACTTGCTGCAGTGTTAAGAAAAAGAAAAGCCAGCTGTCTTCAGTTTTGGGGTCTACATAATTGCAGTTCAGACACTATGTGTGTTTTTAGTTACAAAGGGGTCTGTACCTCATTATGCCACAGTCAGATGCTCATGTGAGAAACACCTGGGCTAAGTTAAGTAAGATGTCTCATGCCAAATCACTTCCTACTGTTTGCTACTATCCCTCTCCTGGACTCACTGTCCCAAATCAAACAAGTAAATTCCTTCATGCTTCCACTTTCCAGAGCCCAGTCGGTAGGCTTACCATAATCCCCCTAAACTGACTGGTTTTGCCTTGAAGTAATGACACAACCACAGTTACTCTACTGGCTGTGCTGTGCCAGAAGTATCTTCCAGCTGAGGAACAGCATTTCCTTGAAACTCTTCCAGCTAGATCTGAAAGAGCTCAAATTCTACTGCCAAGTCTCTGGGCAGCTTACAAAAGGAGACAAGAAAATAGTAACTTTTTTGTTACAAGCCTATTTTCCCACCATTTTGTTCCAGTAGCTTACACCAATCTTCACTGATTTTCTGTAACTGTATCGGTAAAATGGCTTGAGCACTGAAGGAGATTCCCATTGCATGCATGCTGGACAGAGCTAACTTGGGTGTGCATGCAAGTAAGTATTAAAGCTGAGACTATGAGACATAGTTTACAAACTGTTCACGAAGACATTGCATTCCTCATGGGAAGCCAGTTGAATTAACCACCTATTCTGCACTTCTTCAGGTAGAGTCAAAAGGGCTTTGATTCAGTTGCTTAAACGCAGACAAAGTGCAGTTTGAAACAGCTTGAAATATGTGAGGATTTTGAAACAAGACTGTCAGATGTGACATGGACCTGGGAGATGTATGTTTCCTCTGGGCTAGCAGCTTAAGGCCCTGTGGGACACTGGGGCATCTCAGATGGTCTGTCTACATCCATATTTTTGCAACTGTATTGAGCCCAGAAAGTGTCAGAACTGGAGGAACACAAACATCACTGCCTGCTTTTGTAAACTTTAAAAAAAAATAAAAATGTTTATGGTCTTGGTCCTTGAAACTGAAGACACAGATTTTGACAAAATACACTTAGGATCAACTTGATTTTTTATACTCTAGACTGATAAATAATAGTAAATACATGGGAAAGATCTTTGTAATGGGATTTTTATCCAGCAAACTACTGAATCCTCAGATTAAAACTGAACATATACTTGACTACTTAGTTAAACTGAGAACTTAAAACATTGGATCTATTAGCCCAGTGTGAAGATTAATGTCTCATACGTTTTTTTAGAAGAAAAGACCACTGTTTCACCTTCATAAACCAAGATCTTTTTTTCTCTGCTGTCATTCAAAATCTTGTACATAAATCTGCAGTTCATAAACTTTAAGGATCACTTTTTACAATGCTGCTGGCATTCAGTTTTCAATCCTGGGCTTTGGGAGACTGCCCAGATAATTAACATCATCTTACACGCAATGAGCCATCATAACACAAGAATTAGTCTGAGAATCTTGCATACAAAAAGGTGAAATAATAGACATGCAAATATCTTCCAAGTTGTTAACCCAGGATAATATCATTGTACTACACTGTTCAGCTCTATTACCATAATAGTAGCTACTAATACTATTATGTTTTCTTGCCTAATTGATCCATATGGTTCTGGCTTCTCTAGAACCTTTTATTCAGACACTTCTACAGCTTTCAGGCATATGAAGCTGGATGTCAGTTTCCTATTAACCCCTGCTGGGACCAGCACACCAGCCAAAATACTCAGGAGTTCAGAGAGTTGCAAGATAACAATCACAAAATCTACATCATCTTCTGTGATGATGGTGCATGCACCAGCCCAAACAACTAACAGAAGCCCAGTCACCAAGGGACACAGGCTCACTGTCATTATTATAGAACTGCTGTTACGACATCGCAGACATCCCTGCTGTGATGCTTTAGCAGGTCTGTGATGCACAGGAGAGATTCACTGACATGGGCATGTCCAATGCCATTCTCCATCTCCACCAAGGCTGTGAGCATATACCTGTCCAGTGACCAAGTCCCATGAGCCTTCCCTCATCTGCCCTCCCTTATTGAGCCCTGGCCACCCTCTCCAAGGCTAGCTCCAGGCATAGCCACCAGTGTACACCACACCAGGGAGCTGGCTGTCTCCTCTGTTGTGGTAACAAACACCCACATGCCCAGGTACTGGCTACTCCTCTTGCCAAAGAGAGGAGCCATGCAGATTTTCTAGCAAGTCTCAATCTTATTATACCAGTAGCTGAATACTGCTAATTTACCTGGTGAAAAATGTAAGAAGTACTCTCTTGAAACAGAGAATATAGGCCTCTGGCAGAAATTCACATGAAGTTGTTGCTCCTAATATGTATTTTCCCCAAAATAAAGCTTTAAGAATAAAATGTTTCCAGAGAATGGAAGAATAAATATTTTATGGCAAGATTATTTATGCTGCTATTCATACTGTCAAGAAACTGGGGAGGTTTCACTTAGAAAACAGGATCCCACTGTGCTACTTAACAAACTTACTTAGAATTTGTCATTCAGAAAAGAGCTACTGTGTAATATAACAATGTCAACAGAAAACAGCAGAATTTAAACAAAGTTACTAATCCTTGGTTGTAAGATTCTCTGAGCAGAAGTAAATGCAGAAATGGATCAAAAGAAATTCCTCAAGAACACAGCACATTGCATCAAGCTAATGCAAAGAAAGAGATACTCAACATTACCACTGAATTTTGACTTTTGCTAATTTACATATCTTAAGCAAGGAGGGGTACAAAATAGAAGGAGACAAAAAGAGAAACACAAGTAAGATTTTAACAATTATACTGCGGTTTATCCTGTGTGGGCAATTTGCAAAAATGGTGGGGACTATTTTTTTTACAAAACTGTATCTCTGTAGTTTCTGATGAAGTGGGTATAGTGATAGACTGCAATCAAAATGCAGCCTGCATTGGGCACTGCCAAAATTGCCTTCTAGAATGTGATTCTGGCCTATACCATGAAGTATAGACCCTTACTATTTATCTTTATGAAATCATCAAAACAGAAGGAGAATGGACAAAGGAGAGCAAGAACTACATTCCATTTATCATCCTTGTCACTCTCAGGATCAGTATCATTAAGATACTTCCAAGTGGGTTTACATTTTGCTTTTTTCCTTTGTTAGGGTTTGGGGAAAATGAAGCAAAACCACCAAACAACAACCCCTAACAAAACAAGACAAAAATGAACAAGGCAGAAAGAACTGTGCAAATAATTGTGCTGGTACAAGATGCTTCACTAAGACAATAGTTGCACAATATGCATTTTGGTTTGTTCACACCTGAAGTGTAGAGGGGCTGAAGGCTAACTAGCCTGAACATGGCTTTTGGTGAAAACCATGGCCTTTCACTACACAACTAGGACAAATGGGCTTTCCAGGGCTCTACATACACCTGGAAGATCATGAACTACTTCTGTAGCTTTATAAGCACAAAATGTTTTCAATAAAAACATATCAGCTGAAGGATTGTGTTTGTTTTAAAACAAGAGCTGTGAAACTCCGCAACACCATATTAGGCAATCACAAACTGAGAGATAATGAAAATGATGGTGCTAAAGATCTAAGCAGATTTAAGTCTAAGATACAAAATTACTTGTGTTAATTAATACCCATTTAAATCCTCCAGTAACCCACAGGAACTAAATAATTATCTCAAAGGACAGCATGTTTAAATTTGCATCTTAAAGGCAGACATACAGCTCAAAAGCTCAATTTGAAGTGAGAAATGAGAACCCATAAATGTCCAACAACTTCAGCTCACTCTCCACTGAATGAAAATTCTTGCCATTGCTTCAGACCTTAATATACTAATTACCCTTTTAAAAGCATCAGCTCAGTGTGTGATTAAATGAGATTTCCAGCTTCCATTAAAAAAAGAAGTCCAGATTTTCAAAGGTGCCGAAAGATTAAAGTCAGATTTTCATAAGCACCAGGTATTTAATTTCTAGTGATTAAAAAACAATACATGTTTTTTGAAATCTTATTCTATGGTCAGGTGTACTAGAACTATAAATTCCTAATGATTTAAAGTTGCTAATGTGTTCCAGAATAAACTTGTGAGAACAGAAGACTAAAGACTGAAAAAGACAAGTAGTTTGGCTCAAATATAAACAAGATAGGTAAACTATAGCATTTAATTTATGTTCAGGAACTCAAAGAAGTCTGTAGGCATTCCAGCTCTCATTTTAATGGGCCAGAATTAGAGCTTCTGTATACCTAATTTGAAACTTGATGCCTAGGTCAGAAGTCTGTGTCTCTGATCAAGCATGCTGAGTGCTAGTTTGAAAGGTCTGTAAATCCTTACATATGCATTCTCCAAAAATCTGGCTTCTTAAAGAGACTTATTGAGACACCTGGCTTTGAAAGCATGTAAAATTACTGGTTCCCAGAAAATAGGTTTTCTATGCTTCTCTCCACATGCCATCTACTCATCTGAAAATTATTGCAGCTTTTATGAGTTTAGCTATGTCTTCATATTTTATATTGCCACAGCCACAACTGGTATTATATATTGTCATCCTAAGTATTTCATTGTAAGATGTTGGTCAGCCACCTTTACAAAGAGAAGGCACATGTCAAAAGATTTTAAATTATCTTTAGGGACAACTGTCAAGAAGAAGAATGAAAGCAGTTTGCTTGTTTCTCTACAGCTGGAGAAAGTTCCCCAGCCAATTTCACTGAAGGCTATAGCATGATGTCTACTGGGGTACTTTGGCTTCTTTATTATAGACAAAAAGAATACATACTATGACCATTAATGACTAAGACTTTTTTTAAATCCAAACCCAATAAAGAATTAGGAACTCTAAGCCTTCCCTTTTTGATGAACATGGTATGCCTTTTATTTTTTTAAACTTAAGAAAATTTTAGTGAGAAAAAAAATCCATAATCTTTGCTTTATTTTAAATAACAGACATACAAATGTTAAGTAAATAATAAACAATAATAATAATAAAGAAATAACAAAATTAGAAAAGGAAAAACCAACTAATATTATTTTACAGATGTGAGCAGATGAGTAAGTACACCACAAAACATACATTTGCCATTTTCATGCTCAGTTCACCATATAAGAGCATTGCAGAAAGTCCTATTTACAGCCTTTAATTCTGGACTTTTCATTGTGTTATATCCTAACTAGCCTATATCTGCTGTTGAATAATGTGGTATTGCTGTTTTGTCATTGTAAACCAAAGACAAGCAAATTGAATGCTGCTGATAAGCACTGACAATAAAGCTTTTATGTGATTTCCTTGGAAAGGTTGTGTGTACATCATGGAGATATTTGCATACATGATGACAAAGGTACTTACACTCCTGTGTAGTCCATGGCTAAATACCTCAGAATCAGAGAGTCACAGACTACTTAAATTGGGAAAGGACCACTGCAGATCACCTATTTCAACCCTTCTGCTCAAAGCACAGTTAACTAGATCAAGTTGCCCAGAGCTGTGTCCAGTCAAATTTTGGTTATATCCAAGAATATAGACCCTACAATCTCTCTGAGAAACCTATTCCAACATTTTTACACTATCACAGTGAAAAAGGTTTTGTTGGATGGAATTTTTTGTATTTCACTTTTTGCCCACTTCTTCTATTCCTGTCAATGAGAAGAATTCAAAATCCACTTCATTATTTCCCACAAGAAACATCCCCCACTCATCTCCCATCAGGTATTTAAATACATTGAAGAGGTCCTCTCAGAGCCTTCTCTAGGCTAGACAATGCCAGCTCTTTCAGCCTCTCCTCATATGATAGACACCCCAATCTTTTAATCACCTCTGTGACCCTTCACTGGACTCGCTTCAGGATGTTCATGTGTCCCTTGTACTGGGGAGCCCAGAACAGGACACAACACTTCAGAAGTGGCCTCACCAATATTACATGAGATAATCACTTTCCAGGTGCAGGACTTTGCATTTTCATTTGTTGAACTGCATGAGGTTCTGTAGGCCCATTTCTCCAGCATGTCAAGATCTTCTGAATAGCAACAGAACCATCTCATGTATCAACTGCTTCTCCAAATTTAGGGTGCACTCTGTCTCATTGTCTCTGACAATGCTGAAGATGTTAAGCAGTACGGCACAAATGACTGGGCTCCAGCTGGATTTTGAACCTCTGATTGCAACCCTTTTGGTCCAGCAATTCAGGCATTTTTATTCCTCATCACTGTCTACTTATGCAGTCCTCATTTGCTCCTTTTGTCTGTGAGGATGTCATGAGAGATTGATAAAAGCCTTTTTAAAGCAAAAATAAACAATATCCATAGCTCTGAATACCTCAGATTACCATGATCTTTCACAGATGAACAACAGTGGCCTCTCAATGTTATGGACCAGTTGCCTCAGTTCTTATAAGTGCATCCCCATCAGATGCCATGCACATGTGCACATTCCATTTGTTGAAATATTTGCTAACCTGATCCTCCTCTACCAAGGATAAGTCTTCACTGCTCCAGGCTTTCCCATAGGTCTCAGGGGCCTGGGATTCTTGAGGGTAAATCTTACCTGTAAACTGAGGTGAAAACAATGTTGTGTAACAGCCTTTTTCATGTTCTGTGTCACCAGGTCACTGCAGCCTTGTTTTCCCTCACTTGCCTTCTGCTGCTGATCTACCTGTAGAAGACTGTCTTATTTCCCTTGATGTCCCTTGAGTGATTCAACTCCAGATGAGCATTGGCTTTGCTGACACCGTTCCTACATACTTGGACAGCATCTCTGTTATCCACCAGAGTCACTTGAACCTGCTTTCACTTCCTGGTATATTAGTTCTTTATATAATTTGAACAAAATTATATATTCAAATTATGATGAATAGATTTCCATTAGAGAACATCCCTTTTGAAAGCTGAGCTGCTGTGCAGGCAAGACCCTGAGAGCAAGTCAAGATACACAGCAGTCTAGAATGAGCCTAAGTGGATCTAAGGTATGAGAGTGCTTGACTGGCAAGGTGCAGCACTGGGCTCCTACAGCACCAAACTCAAGCACACCACAGGATGTGATGAGAAATTTGGATTCAGAGATAGAAAGGAAAGAGAGGAGGTGGCAAGTCCTGTAGAAAGATACTGAAATCAGGTATCTCTTTGTAAGGGTGAAATGGCATAAATGATCTCCCACATTATCAGATGGGAAAAAACCTCATAAACTGGTTGGTTAGCAAGGAAAAAAGAAAAACTGGATTTGTTATTAAATAAAAACTTGTAAGCTGATTCTCAGTTAGTATAAACTGACATAATTCCATTAATATTACTCAGTTAACAGTTTCGCTGCACGAGCTAAGTTCCCTGCTTGGAACCGATGCTGTAGGCTGTCTGTTCCTCACAGGCTGGAACACACACCTTAACTAAAGGTAGGTAACTTTTACCTACACAAGGGTTTCAGGCTCAGACCAAGTGTAAAGTACCTCAGTTTTTTGTAAGCAACTATGTTCAGTTTTCTAACCACAGGTTTCTCCTTCTGGATTCTAACTTTTACAGTACTGTTCTCATTCCTCGACAATGACCACTTACCTTCTTTAACTCTTCCTGAATACTTCTGCCATTTTCCTCTGAGGACAAACTCTCCTTCTGGTTTTCAGGATCTATTCCAAGTTCTGACTCTTGTTCTTCACCAGAAGATGTTTCCTTGTCACTCATTTTAGCAGCAAGCTGAAATAACCTGGATTTAAGCTCCTCCTCCATAAGGTCAGGCTTGATATTCTGGTGCTGATCCTCATTGCTTATATCTGTTTCTGATAAATCATCAAAATCCTACAAAGAAATTAGAAAAAACATATAATTTCTGTGTAGGCATAGAAAAAAAAGAAACAAACAGCTTCCTAAAAATATATACATATGATTACTCTGGAGGGAAGCTAGAAAGAAAGCACACTAAGTGTTCTGATAAAAAAATGCCATGTCTTTACAGAGGAATGCTAGTAAACTCACATTTATTGGATCGTATTTGTCATTCCTTCTTATTTTTATATTGCCTAAAATAGAACTATCAAAATCATTTTCTATCTGTGTGCAACTAATAAAATATGCTTAAATGGCATTTGCCATTTCCGGCACTGCCACCACTTTCAGGCTTGGTGCAGATAAAGTGAGGTGTGGGACTGAAATAACCTATGACCTAGCAGTTGTGTTCAGCTTTCAGTTGAAAGGTGAGCTCACATTCCCTGAGTGCTTGGTCTTGAGCATTATCTATGTTCTTCTTAACAACTACTGGAAACAGGTTTAGAAAAATCTCTCTTTTATTACATGGTGGTGCTTAAGACTGTCAGCATTCCCAGTGATTATTTGCATAGGTGGATCCTGTACAGAGATGACTGTTTTCCAAATGCCAACCCCCTTGGAACAAGTTCAATCTTCAGGAGCACCTCCTTTCCTGACTCTTGGATCCTTAACAGTGGGAGGCTCAGTTAAGTACAGTGGGTGTTATAGGCTTGACCAGAAGTCCCTTACATTGGAGGCTGAAGAGAAGAAAAGCAAAGTCTTTTTGCAAATCTGTTTAGCAGGGCGCCTTCTCAGCATTTAATAAAGTGGAATGGGGGATATTTTTGGCAGACCTTGCAGAAGAGCTGAGAATATTTCATGGTTGTTCAAAAAACTCATGTCCAGGTACATATCAATTCATTTTCTGGATATGTGCTATCTGATTAGGACCCAATTTCCCCTGGTTTCCACTACAGTCCCTGGAGAGAGACAGGCATCTCCCAGAGCAACCTGCTCCACCTATAGTGCTAACTGTCTTCTGGAAATGTTCTCTCCAGGCTGACTGTTAACAGAAAGTTTTGAATCATTAGATAACTGGTTCAGTGTTTCAGCCAAGTACAAAAAGTAAGATGGAATTAGGTGGTTTTAAAAGTGACTAATTGTTTGAAACAGAGCATAATCATGCAAAACCACTCAGAAGGAGGCTATGAAGAATTAAACCTATGACCAGAGTGGTAGGCACATCTCAGTGGGTCTAAGAGGATGATTTGAAGCACTTCTGAGATAGAAAATTATTCCTGTTTTCCTTACGCTCTCGTACTGTGACAGGACCAGACGCTGCTGGAGACGCTAAAAGCTGTGTTCTCTCTACCATTCATTTGGAAATACATAAACAGGAGATTTGCTTTGCACAGTTGCTCTCTCTGCAGCCCAGGCAGCACTGCTTATGGATGAACCAATTTCCTCCAGTTCTCACAGGAAATATTAACCCTGCCAACTCCCTCACAAACCCTACCCACCAAACTGCTTTTAATGGATTGACACATTATGTTCATAATGTCAGTTCTCATCTCCCATACAGAAAACTGTACTGTGGTGTTTAGCACTTTCACAGCATTCTGGATCATTTTTGCCTGCAGTTATTTGTGATTCAATCTAAATTATTGCTTTATAACTCACTTTCAGGATGAAGAAGGATGCTTTTGGAAAATCAGGACTTGAAAGAAGCTACAATAGAAGGGGAACCATGGGTTTATGCTGAAATTCTTTTCCCGAACAATCAGTTTTTTCAGAATAAAAAGCTTTTTCTGCCAAACAAACAACAAAGCTGTTCAATGATCAACAACAAGATCTCAAACAAGTGTGTTTCCACTTTAATTTTACAACATGCTATGATATGCTTCTACATACATGTAGAAGGCTGGTCTCTTTCACCTTTGTAATTAAAAATCATATTTATCATAATGGCACTTCCTCAAATCATAAGATGATTTTTTTTCCCAGACATATCTTGCTTGTCATTCAACAGCTCATTACAAACCCCTGAGCAAAAATCTGCTAACAACAAATACTCATACATCACTAAACTACTATAGAAAACCCCTGAAATCTGTTGCTGAATCAATCAGTTCATCGATTTGTACTCAGGAAAGAAACAGTAATAACTTATGTGATATACAGGATAGAAAGCATGGCTAAACTGTGCACTTGATTTTATGAGAATACAGTTTAGTAAAGATACATCTCATTATACTTGAGCTATTTATGGCTAGGTTTCTAGTCTAAGTTAATTACTGGAATCCCCCTTGATTGTGTGAATTACCTCTATTTGTTTAATAGGTACCTACAGAAACCTACTCTCATCTCCAAAATCACGTGGTTTAGGATTACAGTTCTGAACTTAGGGTGTGCTACTAGGCTTCCTCTAGCAGTGTCTATGCAGGAAAAGCATGGTTTACCTTGAGGTCAAGTCTGCAAGGTAAAGAAGATACTCCCATTCTATGCAGACATTTAAGTAGATCAAGCTTGTAAAGACAAAAATTTGGTATTCTTGTTTAAATAAGCTCACAAATATGTGTATAAAATCTAGTGGAGCAGTGAGGGAGGCTGGCAGTCCAGAGAGGCAGATTTTCCCACATTTCCACCTCACTGTTGTACCATGACATGCTGGTAGAGTTCACAGTGCAGCAAGATGTGTAATTCCTCTGGGGGCTTCTTACCTACACTTGCTTAGCTTTAACTGCTTAGCAGCTTTATCAGAGTAGTAATGCACACATACCCCCATGGAAAGCACCACCAGTTAATTTAAAGAATCCATATTGGCAACAGCAGAATGACAACTTCTCTTGATCCTGAAAAAATACCAGTCTTCCTAGGATCACACACAGCAGCACCTTTTAGGTTAATCTCTACTGCCTCCATACAAAGCTCAGCAAAACCCTGTAAAGCCTTGCAGCTGAGTTCCTATATATTCTGGAGGAAGGCATGGCAGGTCAATATTGCTAAATTGCTCAGATTCAGC
>NW_008684114.1:19709-21960 GCF_000695815.1 Acanthisitta chloris
GAAACAAGGTGAGGGAATGTAACAACCTAGTGCTGCTGAAAGAGAGTCATCCTGCAGTTTCCTGCCCTTTTTTGGTTGTGCAGGCTTGACAAAGGGGTCCAAATGTCTGCTAAAGCAGACAAGGGAGAGCAGACCATGCTGGAGGCAGATGGAGGGAAGGCAGATAGAAAGGAGGTATTCCTCTTTTGGCAACAACAATCTCTTATGTTACCTTAACCACATGTCACACAATTACTGAAATGTTCCAAATTCTAGCCTATGCTTTAACATGTATACAATTTTTTCCTAACTGCCTGGGAAACTTAAAGAACTTTTTGCTACATCTGCAAGCACAGGTGAAAGTCATGAGCTGCTTGGGCATCCCTAGGGTTTCATTCCATATTAGCTAAATCTGTGTTTTGTACACACATGGTTTCTTGGGGGAGGCTCACCTTGAGAGTATTGGTTGTATTACAGCTGGATTCAGGTACGTCTATTATCCCCTTTTTTTGCTTTCCAACATCCTTACAATGAGCAGATGGATTATCTACATTTGCAAGAGCTGTTAGTTCCTGCACACATGCAGAGATAATGATATCCTATACTGCTACACTTTGTGGTTTCTGCTACTGGTAGGCTGCTTGACTTGTGTGTTGGGCTTTTCAGATAGTGGCAGTGGACTATTTGTGAGGAGATTTTACCTCTTTCATAGACGGACAAATTAAAAAATGCATTAGAAACCATGACAAGAATAAAATACAAATAAATGGTGCCATGGTTTACCCCCAGCCAGAGGCCAAGAACCACACAGCTGCTCACACTCCCTCCTCCCCACTTCTCCTGCCCTGGTGGAATGGGGAGGAGAAAGAAAAGTAAAATACATAGGTTGAGATAAGAACAGTGTAATAATTGAGAACAAAACGAGATAAAATCTAATGGATAATAAAAAGGGAAGGAAAAACCAAAACCCAAAAAAACAAAACCGGTGAGGCACAATACAATTGCTCACCACCCATGGATTGATGCCAGCCCCTATTCCCAAGTGTGGATCAGGTCTCTCTGGGTATTCCCCTCCCTGTTTATATACTGGGCATGATGTTCTTTGGCTAGTTCAGGTCACCTGTCCCAGCTATGCTCTCTCACAGTTTCTTTTGTGTACCTTCTCGCTGGCAGAGCATGAGACACAAGAAAGAAAACATCCTTGATTTAAGATAAACACAACCTAGCAGGAACCAAAACATCAGTGTGTTATCAACATTGCTCTCATTCTGAATCCAAACACAGCACTGTAACAGCTACTGAGAAGAAATTGACTCCATCCCAGTCGAAACTAGCACAATCATTGAAAGGTACTACTATTATTATTATTTAATAGATGCTACCTTAAACTTCAATATTCTTTACTGTTCACATTTTGCCTCTTCCTGGTAAGTGTAATGACATCTTTGTGTCATTACACAAACCATTGTGTAAATTCCCATTTGGATCTATCAGCAACACATAATACTAACATCTGCAAAAAAAGAATAAAGGGATACCATTTTATCTAAAAACTGAGTTTCAGTGAGGGCCTGGGAGACTGACACAGCCATGAACCCAGTCTCTCTAAAAGAAAATCAAGTGTTTCTATGCAAGCCTAAGTCCTTTAGCAGACAATGACAAGGAAATACACCTTTCCTCATACACACTGTCTCAATCCTTGCTTGGAAATGGCAGATAACTCAGTGCAATGAACAACAAAGCACCCCAAAATAAAGCAAGTAAGCAAAGTACTGACTTGGAGGCTCCATAACCAAATCCATGTTATACTATAATGTCTTGAGAGGAAGTTCCCTTTATATAGGAAAACAAAAATCAAAAATTACAGTTTTTAGGAGACTATACAAATTCTGAGGTTTGCAGACAGTTTCTCAGTGGGACTTGCGATTTCAGTGCAGCAATTTTCAATAAATACATCCTAAGCGCCATCCCGTGGGGACACACAGTCTGGCAGTGCTCACCCCTTACCAGGCTCCAGGGCAGGAGAGCTGTAATTAACACGGGGGGGCTCCTGATCGAAGAAGCAAATTCGTAACAAGAGCACTTCCTTTACTTGAAGCAATGAAGCCACTCCACTTTCCATTAGAAATAAAATTGCAGCTGCATTAAGCAACATATCCTCCTCTCAAAAACGATAATGAAAGCCAATATCAGTGATGATATTCATAATGAAAAATGAAAGAAGGTACTGAAAGCCATAAAAATATTATTATTACTAATAATATAACTATTA
>NW_008684114.1:21983-23219 GCF_000695815.1 Acanthisitta chloris
GCATTCAAAGATTGGTGATTTGAGTGGCAATTTCTTGTAAAAGAGTTACAATTTGAAAAATAATCATCGTTAAAAGCAAAGTTGCACTTCCCAGTTCAGTTTCCACATGAATATAAGCTTTCTGTGGTACATAAGCAAACAGGTTATCAGAAATTTATTATAGCAGGACCTTGGTTTTATTCGGGCAGTTTTTGTGCCTTGTTTCATGACTATTTACAGCTTTGCTATAGCTGACCCAGTAAAGCAGCTTGTTCCTTTACCTATCATAGCTGGCAGAAAAATCCTCAAGTACAGTGCATCTTGGTATCTGTTCTCAGGTTTCCCTTTTTAAGCCACTGAAAACTTCATACCAAAAAAATTCTCTCTCAGTCAAAGTCAGCATTCCAGTGTTGAGTGTAAAATACATTTCAAACAAACATGCCACAGCATTATCCTAATTTAGGTACTGGATGTTCATTTAAAAATATCTGATTTTAAATTGAAACTCATTTGTGAGTTATGAACTGATCACAGTTGTTCCAGAACATAACTGCTTACAACTCTCTATACTTAGAGCAGAGAGGGAAAAGGGCTTGTTTTCATCTTACTGAGAGTCTTGGAGAGCAGCAAGCAAGAAAGCAAATTTCACTATCTGAAAATTAAAAAGGAAATCCCAACTTTTAGACTGCTAAACTGAAATCCTGTTCTACAATGCTAATGAAAACATAATGGTTAACAAAACAAATTATCATCTTATCATTACAATGCACTAACATAAGGTTACTACTGCAATGCACTAAAGTCCTGAAAAAGTATGTTTCTTTACCACAATTTACACATAATCCATTGTTTGGTGTCTAACATCTAGGTGCAACATGGTTTAAAAGACAGTGTTATATGGTCTCTGCAAATTCTGTATAATCTCATCATGTCTGGTTTAAGACCCCACAGTGAAGCTTCCTTAAGTCTATGCCGTCTGCAGTTCTTCATGCACACTATCATTTTGTACAAATTGGTTACATGTAGGGCTCTCCCTGCTGCAGCCTGAATCATTTTACCTAGATCAATATGTTACTATGAGGAATATACAAAACTCTAACATCCCTTTTATCTCATTTTTTTCAAGCAATACAAATGATGTCTGGCTAATTCATTTTCAGAACTTAATCATATCCTTTACACTCAAGATTATTTTAATTGCTTCCTAGAATTGTCCACCATCCAACATCCTTGCTATAAATTGTAATAGTCAGTCCA
>NW_008684114.1:23234-30335 GCF_000695815.1 Acanthisitta chloris
CTGGAGGCTGGAGCAACAGTTCTATGAATGTGAACACCAGCTGTCAAATCAACCACCTAGTGGAGAGTGTGTGTCTCCAAACACAAACTAAAAGCATGCAAACCCACCTAGACACAAACTTCCTAGTAAGAATTGAAAGCTTTGAAAACAGGAGTGTGATCTGGAGGCAATGTTCTTTCCCTTGCCCCACTGTGGATGAGGAAGCAAGAACAGCCTCTTTTAGTCGAATGAAGGGGAGAGTGGGTCAGAATCCCAAATCTTGCATTTTAATCACAACAGAGATGCTATAAGAGATAATGCAACTCACAAAAAAGTTGGAAAGAAGAATCATTTTCTCCACCAGCTTGCACTTTGAAGCACACTCTAAGCTGCTGAAGGATGTCATCATGTATGTCTGGAAGCATCCTGCCTGTCTGACCTCCCCTGGCTGAACGTGGGAGAGGTTTATATTGGATATCAGGAAAGATTTCTTCACAGAAAGGATTATCCAGCACTGGAACAGGCTTCCTGGGGAAGTGGTTGAGTCACCATCCCTGGGGGTATTTAAAACATGTAGTTGTGGCACTTAGGGACATATTTTTGTGGTGGACTTGACAGTGCTGGATTAATAGTTGCACTCAATGATCTTAAAAATCTTTCCAGTCTAAATGATTCTATAATGTCTCCAGGACCTCCCTGTGAGCTCTGATCTTCTATACTCTGAATAGAACAAAGCACAGAACAAAGTAAAAGTATATCAGGCAACCTAAATTGGGTCAGATGGCTTTAAGACTGGATCAGGTCGCTTTAGTCAGAGGCATTGGAAGAAGACAGCACACAGCTTCCTGATTCAGGCTCACCATTTCTCTGCTGCAGCAATGATGCAGCTTCAGGATTAAGAGGGGTAGGACAGGAGAAATGGAGCTGGACAAGGGGTCAATATTCTCCTTATCTAGTGTGCTTGTACTCTTAAAAAAATTCTGAGGGACAGCCAGATCCATTACCTACTATCAGTCCCAGGCCTGGACAAACTCCAAACAGAGAAGACTTCTTGGCTTTCTGGTTATCCAACACTTATTGTTTAAAAGAAATGTTTGAGAAGTACTTTGCTGCCTTCAAGTTGTATGATCAATTTTTCCACGTTTGAGCTCTTACATTCTGGGGCTTTTTGCTTGTTTGTTTGGGTTGTGTTTGTTTTATTATTCAACTGATTAATTATTTAAATGGAAGCAGTTTGCAAACACTCTCCCTGACACATCAGAACTCATCAAGGTGACCAATTAAAAGCAGACATCACTTGGACTGTATTTCACAAAAAGCCCTTTCTGAATTTCTGTTGCTCATTAGCTTTACCCCTTACCAAGACATATGCAAACACTGCACAAAAGATTCCTAGGCATATGAGTTGTTTGTTATTCCAAGAACAAAGGAGTTGAAAAAACCAACCCAGCACAACAAAACAGGTGATTATTCAACATTTGTTAACTATTGAGAAATCATGAGTTCTTTTTTTTCTTTAGAAGCACTGCATTTTACAGCATTAACAATGTCTTTGATCAGATTAAAATGGCATATTTGAAAGAGGCAAAGCCCACTCATAATATATGTAACACTTTACCTTTGCTTCTTCTCATTTAGGAAGTACAAGGAAGACAAAGCTTGCAAGAACACTCTCCCTCCCACTCTTGATTCACATGTTATTGCCAGCACTGCTTAATTAGTTTCTCCTAGCATTTGGTAAGCACAAACACAATTACCTGACTTAGATTCATCTTGTTGGCTTTTGCCTGATTTTTTTCTTCACATAATTCTTCAGAGACTGCATTGTTCTTCCTCCACCTTCTTGATCTCTTTTCTAAATCATAGTGGACTTCTTCAGTCTCACTGCTGTCCGAATACTCTAAGCTAGTTGCCTGTGGATTGAAATTCACATCCAGTTCTCCATGGAAATGTTTCTTTTCCATTCTGGGCATATCACTTTGAGTTCTGCTTTGCAACCAGAGAAGTTTGCTAGGTCCTTTAGCTTCCTGGGAAGAGTTTACTGAAGATGTTTCCGAATCAGAGAGCAGTGTCTCTGTATTGGTATATAACTCAGAGGAAGGGGAGGTCACTGCCTGGTACTGATTGTTGCCGTAAACCCATTCGGTACCGTACTGGGAATTGTTATAATAGAAATCGTCTGGTAATTGTCGAGGTCTCCGACGCAGCTTGTTCAAGGCCACATTCCAGTCATAGTCATCCTCGCTGTCTGAGCCCATCTCGTCATAGGCAGATACAACGTTGGATTCATTCTCCAAAGCTCTGAATACCTGACTCTTTGGTTTGGCGAGCATTCGAGGACGAGGCAAAGTGACATTCTGCAAAGCTACCCAGTTTCCATCAGTGCTTTGAAAAACAGAAGGCGGGCCTAAGAAAATGAAACGAGAACAACTGTGATCACAGTGCGAAAGGCTTGCTGTACTCTCCACAAATTGGAGGGTTCAACAAAACTAACAAACAAATGCAAATGCTGCTGCTACATGAACTCTTCCATGTTGAGAGCCACACTGTCGTACTACTCAGAAGCCACCACTTAAAGTCATGGTGGTGACTATTTAAAATGTGAGAGTACCTGGAGAGAGAAAGAGTACTTTTAAAAAGAATAATTAGGAAAGGGTGAGGGAACATAAGTACACAGACGTGCATAAATCCTTTGTTTTGCAAATGTCTTCAATTCTGTGTGCAGTTCTGGCCCCTCATGTTGAAAAGGAAAGATGGAAAAAGGATCAGAGAAGAGCAGTAATGTTTGTACCGGGTTCTGAAATGGTGTCCATTGAAGGAATGACTAAGTAAGCCACAGCTCTGCCATCTGGAGGAGAGAAGACTGAGAGGATACATGCTTAAAGAGATGGGGGAATCTCTTCCAGCCTAACCACTAGAGGACATGAAGTGAAGCTAGAGAAATCAAGGTTCTAAACAAACAAAAGAAAGAAGTGGGGTGCAATGGATATCAGGCCTGTGGAGCTTCTTGCCTAAGGTTGTTATTAACGCTAGAAATTATCTGGGATAAAACAGGGATGACTATGGACATGAAAGGAAAATCCACTGAGATTTACTACATACAGGAAAACACTTCTAGTTGAGAAAGTCATTAAGTTGAAAGTTCTATAGGTTCAGAGTCTACTCAGAGGTAGCATGAAATATACTTTCTTTGTCCTAATCTTTCCCTGGCTCTTGCTTATGGCTACTGCTGCTGCTATTGTTGTACCCTAGACTGAATACTAAAGGAGCTTTCTGTATGATACTCTTGTTTTCTTACACTTTTTCAGAGTATGTTTTACAACTCCAACAGAAAAAAAAAAAAGAGATAAAAAGTGCTGTATAACTCATGTAACTCAGATAATCAAATTTCTTCTAAATTTAGATTCCATTTCCAATCAAACTTGAAAATTCCTCTCATGGGTAATATGAATGTGTGATGACTCTCCCTTCCACAGCAGCTGAATAAATATATAATGCCATGGATTTGCACAGTAATCTCAGCCTACTGAATGAACTTTTCAGGCTTATGTATTCCTTCCATGGGTTCAAATTTGCCACTTCCAGAAAACTATAGAAATACCTAATACAAACCATTAGTTTTCTCAAACTGTAAACAGAACACAGCTATTTTAAAATGCACAAAGTAACATCTGGATCTGTTGTAGATGCTAATTAAGCATTTTGTATTATGTGATTACAAATACTTGGATGAGAAGAAGATTACCTTTTCTTTAATCATAAAGAACATCAGCATGCAGTAAGAAGGGGTGCTTAGTTTTAAAAAAAATAAAGTCTGAGGGGCACTACCACCACCACCCCCTGAAACTAAAGCGGTAAGTAAGTGGTAATTAAACTTAGGAGCTATGCAAGATTTAGAGCAATTTTTGCATTGGTTCCTCATTTGAGTCCATTTGGCTTGTTTTGACTTCCTAAGTTTCATGTCAATTCAGAGCACTTCAGAAGATTCATCACTGAAGTAATCCTTAATCCTGCCTAAAAGGAAATCAAAATAATGCTAGTTTTCTTGTAGCAGTGACCAACTGAGTATATAACTGAAGTCAGGTCTGTAGGGAGAACTAATAACTCTTTATTGTAACCCCTAATTATGATGAAAAAAAAGAATATAAGCTATCAAACATAAGAAACTTCTGCTCATTCACTTTCGCCAGCTATGCTTACTAATCTAAGTATAGGATTCCCTTGGGAGAAAGAAGACCTTTACTTAAAAACATTGTTCCTTCAAACAAAGCAAACAGCTCTTCAAGATAGAAATCTCCAACAAGAATTGAATTCAGCTGCACCACATTACACAAACATAATGCAATGGAGTGCCACATACATTTTTTTTTCTCCCCCAAACCACATCCCCTTATTTTGTTTAGCAACAACACATAAGAATTGGTCAAACAACCTCAGTTTACTGAAGGAATGACAGGATAGTAGTTGATTACATCTTAGAGGGTAAGCTGGGTAGAAAGTCACTGAGTACATTCAGAAAGCTGGTTCAGTTTTGTCCCAGTTTCAGGCAATGCCAAGCGCTCCCTTCCTGATTTTTCAAAACAAAGTCACGTACTTGAAAGAATGGATTTTGCACTCAATTCTTTGGGCATAAACTATAATTCATCCATGTGAAAAAGGGAAAAAAAAGAAAAATATTTAAGAAGTTTCATGGTAAAATCATTGTTAAAGGGGTAGAAACCCCCACAAATTCATGATTTGGCTCGAGACATCATTTAAACCAATACAAACTGTATTCATAATGACCTGTGAACTGTTTTTTGGCTACATAACTAAAAGGTCCATTGATGAGCTACTACTCTAAACTCCACTCTAAACTCTTGATTGAGATTTCTTTCAGGTTTTTTATATCCTAATACAGAGCTGCTTATTACTGCATAGGTGAGATTATATTTACACATATTAGCACAATTGGCTATTTACTATAAGCTCAATAGGCACCACAATTTCATCACAAATGTGGTTTATAGATGAAAGAAGCAGAACAGATCCTAGGAATAGAGCACCTGAAAGGAAACTGGGTCAATTAATCATTCTGCTATGGTTAAGCAATTGTTAAGTACTAAATTGTTCAACAGTTGAATTCAATGGGACTGAAGCAGGTTCTTAAATTTAAGCAACAAATTAACTGCTTTACTGAAAACAGGCCTTCCACTAAAATGCCCGGAACAAAACTCCTGGCAGGGGGTTGAACGAGGAGTTCAGAAGGTAATGCATACTTGGTTAAGTCAGATTTTAGTACTACTTTACTATCACTTTCTTTTTAAGGGGAGGAGATGTATTGACACTTGTTGGAGAATGGCTAAGAGAGCGGGGACATAATCCTGGGGAAGGCTAAGAAGAGCAAGGACACAGTCCTGGGAACGCACCTGGGAATGCAGTGTGTACAAGCAAGGCTCTGGAGATAGTAACTTATATATAGATAGGGAGTAACTCAGCTGGGCAGATGGCAGATGGCAGGGGTAACTCGTCCTTGAGGGTGAAGCAAACAAGTTCAAGACAAACAGCTAGGAATGCACCCAAGCCTGAGAAAGCAAGAGATAATCCTCACAGCTGCAGCTGCAAGTAGGGAGAGTACCTGAATGCTATCTCTAGAGCCTAGCCAATTACAAATGATGGATAGTTATGTGCCTGTCCTGTATTGTGTAAAAAGGAGCCTGTCGGACAATAAAGTTGGAGCTTGCTGTATCACCCAGAGGGAGTCAGCCACTTGCTTCCCTGCGCGGAACCTTCACCTTTCCCAACAGACACTGCTTAAATTTCTGTCTCCCAAGTTATCAACACAGATAAACAAATTGATTGGATGGGCAACCCCCATCCCTGTTCCTCACTAAACCCAAACATGTTTTGGCTGCTTCTGCTTGCCAGCATCTAGTGAGCCAGCTGTGGGAGCTACAGCGCCATTAAACTCA
Organism: Acanthisitta chloris; assembly: GCF_000695815.1. Taxonomy (NCBI): domain Eukaryota; kingdom Metazoa; phylum Chordata; class Aves; order Passeriformes; family Acanthisittidae; genus Acanthisitta; species Acanthisitta chloris. Next base: position 29,165 of record NW_008684114.1, read on the forward strand.
CCCTGTAAATGAGAAGTTTTCTGCTTGTACAGCTGCATGAACCAATTTGCTGCAGGGGCCAGATGGGTTCTACAGCTGTGACATGAGAAGAAGCAGAAACAAGTGGACTCTGTCATGGAGGGACAACAATAGCAGATGTCACCCAGAGCCAGGGAATGTTGCTGCAATGAGCAGTTCAGCTCTTCTCCTTGTGCAGCTGTAGATGTGAAAACAACCAGATTTTCTGTGCAGCAGTTGCCTAGCACTACACTCCTGTGGCCTCACAAATGCTTTAGCCAGAACAAGAGAGGCAGTGGAAGTGGGACCACCTTAAGGGCAGGAGCCACAATTGCAGAATCACAGAATGGGTAAGGTTGGAAGGAACCACAGTGGGTCACCTGGTCCAACCTCCTTGCTCAAGCAGAGTCATCCTAGACCACATTGCACAGGATTGCATACAGAGAGGGAGACTCTGCAGCATCTCTGGGCAATCTGTTCCAGTGCTTGGTCACCTGCATAATAAAGTTTTTCCTCATATTCAGGTGGACTCCTTCAGGGCCTCCTCATATTCAGGAAGTTCCTGTGCATCGGTTTCTGCCCATTGCCTCTTGTCCTATTGCTTGGTACCACCAAGAAGAACCTGTCTCCATCCTCTTTACACTCTCCCTTCAGACACTTATATATGTTGATACCTTCTTCAACGACAACTTGTTTTTAGGTCATCTTGAAGTAAGCAGGGAACTGCATTCTACCTTAGGGTGCTGATTCAGGAATGAGGCTGACTTGGAAAGCTGCTCACCATCCATCATCCATATTTTCATCCACACCTAATGCATGATGATAGAGGACAGATCTAGGGAAACTTCTGGCCTGCGAAGTTCCTATTCATACAGCTTCCTCAAACTCGTGTGGAAGCAGCAGTTAATAAGACAGCAGTTAGTAGAGCTGCATAGAACACCACATTTTTTAATTCACCGGGGTTAAAAATAAAGGTGCAAGGGGGAATTTTAAATGTGAATTATTTAACTGATTGGTTCACCATGTAACCTCATGAATAGCTCCCCTGTGCAACAGAAGGGATACTATGGGCAGCTGCAAACTTCTTCAACTGGAGGACAGATTACAGAATTACAGAATCACCAAATCATAGAATGGGTCAAGTTGGAAGACACACAGTGGGTTGTCTGGTCCA
>NW_008684114.1:30345-76816 GCF_000695815.1 Acanthisitta chloris
AAGCAGGGTCATCCTAGAGCACATGGCACAGGATTGTGTCCAGATGGTTCTTGAATATCTCCAGTGAGGAAGAATCAACAACCTCTCTGGGCAGTTTGTTCCAGTGCACAGTCACTCACACAGTAAAGAAGTTTTTCAGTGGTGAAGAAGAGTCCTTGGGCTCTTGTGTCTTAGAAGCTCTGAAATGTATCCCAACTAGCTGCCTAATTTTTGTAAGAGTCCAAAATCAACTCCACAAAGGGCCACATTTTGAATCATATTTTGGAAATTAAAAAAAAAAAAAAAAGTTAAAATAAAGCAATGACAGAGCCCAATGAAATCATGGCACAGCATCATCGAATATACATTTTATATATGACCTCTGAAAGCACAAAGGTCAGCAAAAATGACCTAGAGAAGGTCTGTGCTGAAAGTCATATTTATTCCACACGTGAATGAGAACCAAAAAAAGAATCTTATTCGTACTAGAAATATTTACTTGTTTCATTTAGCCTGTCCACACTCTTCCAGCTGGGTAATGCAGTATGTTTGCGTTCCTTCTGTTTCCTGGACTGTCCTTTCTGCTGCCTCCGAAGTGGCTCTGTCACAGATGATGCAGGGTCTTGTCCTTTACTGGTTGTATCTTCACTAGCCAGGGAGAATGCAGACTGAGACCTCTGTGGGATTAAAAATCAAAGCACATAATTTAAAAATAGAAATACTTAATTATCCAGCTCTACCGTAATCAGTATTCAGTTACCCATGGAAGTGTGGGATCTGCTAGCATCACAAATGGAATTTAATATATTCAAAAGAATTGTTTCAGCATTAGATTGCTTATTTACGTGCATTTCTGATGCTATGAAGGGAGGCAGGAAATTGTTTATACTACCATGGACCAGATGGAAAGAAAGAATTAAGGAGAAGTTATTGTGAATGTGCTTGGTGAGGACTGATACATAACTGTTTCGACTCAAGTTAGCCAGAAAGAGATCCCATTGTGGTGAGACATGATGATCTATTGTTGGCTCAACAGGCCATCTGGTGTAACAATTTGCAGAAGTTAAAAATCTTTAAAAATGCAAACAAACAGCCTGTTCCCCAGAAACAGATATGCAACTCAACTATTTTAATGCAAAACTCTTGTTTGCTAGGACATACATGTTGACCAATATGTTGAGCAGCTTTATGCAGTCTTTACTAATGAAGTCAATACAGTCTACAATTGTGCATCTGTTTATTCCTATGAGGGTCACATTTCAAGTCCAAATGAGGTAAAATACTTCTGTGATTGTTAATCAGCCCTGACTACTACTGAGGGAAAGGTACTTTCCTTTGGTTCCGCATGAAGAGATCAGACATTTTAGTTTTAACTTAGGCACAGAAGTCAGTTGCAGAAGGCATTTAAATTTGGCCCTTTTTAACAAGATGTGAAAGCTGGCAGTGTCCTGCTGATTTCAGGAGAACTCACACTTGAATATCAAATCACATATGTAGTTCTAGAAACAAGGCTACAGAGCTCAAGTCAAGTTGCCTTCATAACAGAGTCAGTAGAAGAATGTATGCACTAGGTTTTCATTAAGACATATGCCTTCCAGTGGCTCAGCTGCTTTACACAGGCCAAGCTGGCACTCTCAAATCTTAGTACATTTTTACTGATGTTCAAACTACAAATAATTAACTACAACTATTAATCTCAAAAGGGCCAGCGTTTGCCTGTACCAGAGCTCTGCTTTGCACTGGTCCAGATGAGGTAGAGGACTTGACTTTCAGCTATTTTCTAGTCACTCCAATTCCCAGGACAGTATGAGCATTACTGGGAGACCTGCTGGCTTGAAAGCCACACTTGAAAGCCACAAACACCATTTTTTGGCTGCATCTCCTCCCATTTGAAATGCTCCTGTGTGGGACCCATGTACTATGCCAGAAGATTTAATTAACCACAAATCTTCCTGTATCCTTGCTCAGCAGTGTGATTTCATAACAAGTTCAGTAAAAAGAAACACAACTAAGTGCAAAGGTTTAGTTTGGTTCCTGAATGCTGGAGGAAAAGCCCTAGAGTCAAATATTTTCTATAATTGCAATGACCACATAACTTCATTCATCTTGCCCATACAGAGACACAGGTCCTAATGTGATGCATTGGAATGTTTCCTCTCAAATTCAGTGATATAAACTACTCACAATAAGTTCATAGTACTCTATAATTTTACTATAGGGAATCGTTCAGATGAATCACTTTTACAAGACAGCTATATTCAAGTGTATATTTGGGCTGTTTCAAACCTTGAACTAGATCTTCAACTGATCAAAATCATCTGAATCCTCCTTAACCCTGTAAGAGAGTTAATAATTTAACACAATACATACAGGTACATAAATTGTTTTACTATAGGAAATTTGCTTATTAACTTTGATTTCATCCTGGCAGGATATATGGACAATACAAACAATTCTGCCACAAATTGGCCACCTGAAGAATGACAAATTTTAATTGTGTTGTTGTTCAATTCACTTCATTGTAAAGCAAGAACTACCAAACTTCCCATGCTTTCGATAAATCAGGTCCAGTACATGTCTACTATATCTTTCTGTATCTTTGTGTTAAAGTTGTTACATACTGAAAGGAGCAAGTTGTTGTGACTGTCACTATTTTCACAGTGCCACGAATATTCCCTCAGGGTACATTTTTTTCTCATATAGAGCAAACGTGAGAGATAAGAGATGCTGAAGACCCAGAAGAAGGAATATCCTACAGTTCAATCAGTCATATCTATTTTCCCTTATTAAAATACTGAATCTTAAGAAGGAGAAGAAGAATATCAGGAAAAACTTAAGTAGTCCATGTAATGACAACCTGCACTTGATAATGACAGTAACATGTTTTTGTTATTATGTAAAATCTCTGTGTTTGACAACCTTTCTGTTTTGTTTAAATGGCAGCTTGTCGTGTGCCTACTCACTGTTTCATAAACACCACAGTAAAGGCTGCATTGCAGTGATGGAAGTGTCTGCATTTTGCTCTCAACTAGCTTGAGACCTGCCAGCAGCTTAGCTCTGACAAGGCAGAATTTGGCATGGGCTGTGAAACCCCTGCAGGAGCTGGGCACTCCTGACCCCAGACTGATGGTTCCACAGCAACATTGTGACTAGCACTGCCTGAGCAAGTTAAAGCTAGCTCCGGTGTGTCTACACTAAACGTGAGATAAAGCTTTCAGAAGGACTAGAAGATATACAACAGCTTGAAGGATTTAAAAAGGAGAAGATGACCATGAAAGGCCTGATGGACAAAAGGCACTGAAAAACAAGGAAGCACAGAAAAGAAAGTAGACACAGTCCCATGTGGTGTAGTAGACTAGGATCTGAATAAGCTTATCCAAAAAAGCTGATCTAAAACCCCTAAATGTTTAAAAAAATGTGTGCTGAAACTTTTGGGTCATATCAGAGGGAAAGTGCTCTCCATAGTTCCTGTAAACTCTCTGGTGAGCAGGATATTGGTATTATACAGCTACTGCTAATTCCCAGGAAATCCAGTCCAAATACACCAAGAAGTAAAGCTTTTGGTGCTTCCAAAGCTTGGCTTGAGGCCATCCTCATTGTTTTTTCTACACTTTATGTGAATTTTTTATAAAATCTGTCTTGGACTGCTCTGCTAGAAGCACCACGTCTTCTCACTGAGAATGGTTCAATGTCGTAGAAGGCTCAGAGAGAGAAAATAATAGCATGCTAAAATAGCTTGGCTGCACCCCTGCTTTCATATCCTGAAAAAGGAAGAGACTACTGAATTTGCACTCCTCACCACTACATTTGCAGTTCTCTGTAATTCTTGTATCTGGAAAGATTGAAATGATCAAGAAGTGCCAGCATTCTAATAAGTTCCAATTAAGAAGAATAAAAAAAAAGTAGAGGATTAGGTTATTTCTTGTTCTAAAAGTTAGTTTCAGAGAGGGATGGAAGGACAGATAGTAGAATTGTGTTTTACTCAGACAAGTATGGGTAGAAAGAAAGTATAAATATTCATCCCCCAACAGCAGTTCAAATCATTGGTAATACTGACAACTATACAAGAAAGGAGTGCTAATAGCCAAGCCTGGTGTAGGAATAGGAGAGAAGCATATCCTGGCATGAGAACAAATCAGTCTAAATTGGTATAAACTGACTGTATTTTTCAGAGCACAAAAGCAAATGTTTGTCCACAAGTTTATTGCCAATTAGCAGCTTGACTGATGACTCTATTGAAATGTAAATGACTTAAGACCTCCTTTTGTTGTTTTTTTTTTCAATAAAGAGCAAACTAGAAAGTTAGTTATTTGATGTGAAGTTACACCGCAAAACCCCAATCTTTGTTGGCACATTTGCATCAACTTCAACTCAGCTGGCACTGCTAACTCCACAGCCCTATAGCTACAGCTTGAGCTTTGGCATATGCTGCTGACTTCACTGCCACATTTACCTGTGGTAGGCAGTAGAATTACATATTTCTGGGCTGCATTTGTGTCTCACTTCCTCAGCCTATCCGTAGATACAAAGGGAATATTTTTCCCTTGGGGACATTCGTGTACCTAGCAAAACAGTGAACATAAGGGAACAGGACTGAGAAGCCTACCTGGAGGCTGGTGCTCCATGTAATTTCTATATACAGGGAAGTCCAGGAGGTGAGGCCAGCTACCCCAATAGGCTCTTAGATCAGTTTGTGTTGGAACAAGAGATATTTACTGATCAAATGAAGGAATCATGCCCCTTAATCTTTACCAACTGCCTACATATTTGGGCTGCAACAAGATCTCAGGGCAGAAGAACCAATCCAGTCTATTTTCTAAAGTATCCAAAAATACGGAACCTAAATCAATTTTCAAAAGAAGGCAGGAATGTGGGAACTTTGGTTCTGATTTATAAAGACATGAGATGTCAAGTAGGCAGCTAAAGCTACCCAGCATCCTTTCTAACCGAAAGTTCTGGTTCCTCAACAAAAAATCTACTCCATCAGCCAGGTACTATTTTAGGCGTATTTATGTGTGATGAATTATAAGACTGTGCTTTGAGTTTGCAGTCAGACACTGCTAGTTTCTGCAGTAAATTAGTATATCAGCAGATGGCATTGCAGCCCAGCAGGTCATTTGCTGTGCTCACCGCACAGACTCCTCGGAGGCATGTGCTGCCTGATGGAATGCTGTGCAGAGCAACACAGCTGGAAAAATATAGTTACAGTATTGACAGGCATTTCCAAACACTTGAGTTAGATGAGTTCCTTCCCAAATCCTGCCTACTGGCGTCTGCTGTGAGCTGTTTCTTTCAAAAAGAAATTCCAGACACATTCTTACTCCTTTTTTTTTTTTTTAATCCCTCTTCAGGGATTTCTATTGCAGAGTTTATAATGTCTGGCTGGAGAGAATTCAGCCTTCATTTTGTCCTGGAATAGAACTAGAAGGAATCATCTGTTTCATTGATGGTCTTCAAATAAATAAAAATGCTAAAAAAAAAGAAAAGACAATGTGATTTCTGAAGGAAGTTGTGAATAAAAAGTAGTCACATCTTCTGTTACTTAATAAATACAAATATTCCATCTTATGTCTGTAATCATTTACAAGTTCATTCTTCTGAACACTGAGTAAATAAAAACAAAGCAAGTAATGAAAAGCAAGAACAACTTTTTATAAACCACACTAGTGAATGTTGAGCCTAATGTTGATAATCTACAGATACTTTACCTTGAATAACTCCCCTATATGTATGCATATTGTTTAGAGAGACAGTATGAAGATTTTGCACTACACTGGTCTTCAAAAGATGAAAAAGTATGGGTAACTTCTCTTTCTTCTAAAGGAAAGTCAAAATGTTAATTCAAAATAGGTCTCACAAGCAACTGACTGAACTTTACAAAAGATATTCTGGATCACACATGTTTTTTCCTCACTTCCCTCCTATTTCACTCTATTTTCACTCTTATACCATCCTGCAGTCTGGTATAACTAGTGAAACAGTAATTTATTCTGCAGTTATTTAGAACATATCAAGGATTGTCAGAGCTTCAGGAGGGACTGAGAACCCTGAGTGCCACAAGGCATCTGCAGGGTCACCACACTAGGAGCTCTTGCAGGCACTGGAACCTCAACACTGGGGCTGAGGGCAGGTACCTCTGGATTTGGGCAGCAGAGTCCTGTGCTGTGCAAGCTCTGACCTGTGGGGCAGCTGTTAATTTAGGTTTTGAAGACTACCTTGTTTATTCACAGAAGCAACCTAGAACTGACAGCATAAACTCAGGTGACTTAAGTGCAACCTTATCTCCCCTCTTTCCTCACTCGTGAAATCTGCAGTTATGCCTGCCAGCAGTGCAGCAAAAACCCTCACCCGCTGCTCAGCTGTGCTCTATGAATATAATCAATGCACAGGCAGAACCAGCAGGTCTGGTAGCAAATAGAGGAGCAATCCCTAAGCATCAACAGCTAATGCATCCTTTGGTAAGTAAAATCCTACACCAGGAAGGAGACAGTATGAGCTTGCAAATGGTGCCACTCTGCCACAGCCTATTTATCCCTGGAAGTGATTTTTGCTCTGCTCAAATGTATGCAGTCCAGACATCTAGCAGTGGGAGTGAAATACCAAGGGTTTCAAGCATCTGTTCCTTAGTTAATCTTGTATGTGGCAAAGGATCTGTTAACAACCTTCTGAAAGAGGGCAAGAACAGGCAGATGAATGGAAGATTTTCTCACTCAATTGAAAAAAAACCACTCCCTTCCTCATGTCCTGACCAAAACCCTTGTGGATATCCCAGCCATCAGGGCACAGCCTTGAACAGCAGGCAGGGAGAAAGCACAGATGACTGCTCCCTCTCCTGCAAAAGCCTTAGAGCATGCATCCTTCTAGGGTCTGCCCAAGCTGGCTTGTCGTTCACTAGTAACACAGACATAGTCTGGCTGCGCTGGATCATTTCTATCCTTCTACTGGCCTATCAGACAGCTGATCCCCTTAAAAACACTTTTCCTTTAAAAAGAGTAAAAAAATAATGATTAGTTAATAAGGAACGGGTCTGTCAGCAGGATGAATTGCATATCTGTGTACTAATATGTAGAGCCACATTTAGGTGTGCATTTATTTTGGTTTTGTTTGGACTAGCTGACCTTGACAATCCAGAGAGGGAGAGATGAGTTGCAATGGAGACAGATGGAAGGTTATTCCCCAACAAATCCTTTGCTGCTGGGAATCCAAGTATCTCTACACATCACCCATACTGTTTGAGGGAACCTTCAGTATTCTGTGCTTATTTTGTTCTTGCTGTGATAACATACACTCTGATTTAATTAAAAATAAAAAAAGATTTGTCAGGCAGCCTAGCTCTGAGCATTACAGGTTTTAAGTTAGACCTTAAAATTCCCAGGACTGTGTTACAATAGCATCTTTAAAACAAAACAAAGCTGAAAGAACAACATATGATCTAAATTATTTAGAGAATGACATTACAGAATGGCCACCTTTCTCTGTCTTCTCTCCTACTCCCTTTCATGCCTTAAAACACATCTTGGTTTGCTGACAGTAAGTGCAATGCAGCTGAATGTAGGCCTGCATGGGCTTGATCATGTATCCAGCATCCAAAACTGTCTTCTTGGATGTTTGTCAAGTGCATGGATTGTACTATGAAGCTAAAAACCAGTAGTATTATGCTAGAGATATAGCTCAAGATGAAGTACAAGCTCAAACTATACAAAAAAACTTGAAAAGGACAATGCTGTTGCACTGATTATTTAGTGACCTGAGCCTTAAAAAGTGGCGGTACTAGTTGCTGAGTCAGGTACAAAAAGCAATTGTATCCCATCCTTCTGCAGCAGTGGAAGGAGGGAAATCAACCAGATTACTATGGACAAGGCTGTCTTAATCTGAAATCTGAATCACTTCTGCAGTGAGACTACAATGTTACAGTGCCATCTGTGAAGTCAGCAGATGACAATATTATCTGTAACCTGGAAAGTACTTGGATTTTCACATAATAAGTATGAATTTTAGAAAGACACTTTTTTTTTTTTCAGAGCACCAATTGCTTTGCCGTCTCAAAGTGTACTGTTGTTTCCCATCCTGTACAGAGAAGATGATGCTGCAGTTGACCTTTTTTGGAAGGAAACAAGACAACAAATAACCTGTCAGGATCCAGCTGATGGGCTATTGGATGAATGCACACCTGCCTCATTGGAAGTAGGCCCCAGCAATACATGCCATGCAACCTTCTGATGCCAGTTCACGTATAAAAGCTAAAAGCTCCATCTTCCCTATGATGTGACACATTTATTAATTAGACATAAATATTATGTTTCTGATACAGAATCACTGACAGGTAGGAACTGATGTCAGCTGGTATCAACTTCTTACATTCTTATGCCTCCCTTATCTGAAATCTCTCACTGTGCTGTATGACTGCTAAACAGGATTCCTCCTCCAAAAGATTTTCTTCAAGTGTTTGTTAGAGACAAACTTAGAAAGGTATTGAACACCTAGAAAACCTCCAGGGATTTCCAAAGCAGTGTTGGACCTCAGGCTTGCAGAAACTTCCTTCTCTTTAAAACAAATAAAACAGAAAAAAAATTTTAAAAAATAAACAATTGTTGGTACACTGTGGACCTTATAATTAGAAAAAAATTTTACAAAATAAACAACTGTTGGTACACTGTGGACCTTATAATTAGCTTAACCAGTAAATTTCTGCTTCCCCCGAGGTGCATCATAATGTGTATTTAATGAAATCCTCCTTTTCCCTATATCCCTAGCTGTTTTATATACTATAAATTATGGATGAACTTCTGTTTATATATGCAATCTTTTAGCTGTAAAATAAAGACCACTAATACAGCATTTAAAGCACACCAGGGTGCCTGCACTCCATCAATGTTTAAATGGGATACAATATGCCAACAGGTCGTTTGCTCTCTCACTGGCAGAGATGTATGGGAGGTGAACCGGACTGAGAAAGCAGAGAAGCATTCACCCATTGCCCTAAGCTCCTCCTATCCCAACATTGTACAGCCTTTGCTTATTGGTAATGAGAAACAGATGGTGCCATCCATCTCTTTTTATGAGGTAGGGAAATAAAATGTTCAGCCTTGTATCACTATTTTTTAGCATGGGCAAGGGACCACAAGGAAATCAAAGAGGAAAAAAAAAATGAAAGGATAATATCTACAGCTACTACCACACCATAGTACTGCAGTTAAACAATCAATACTATATTTTGGGTGATGGGAGGGGGGAAGTTTAACTTATTTAATGATGGTTTCACCAAGCAAGTGATTCTGGATGAGCAGGGAGGTAATGCAAGACTTCCAGAGCCCACTGGATGATATGGACGAGCTGCACACAAATAGCAGCGATTAAAAGAAAACTTGATTGGCAGGTATAACCACAAGTTTCTGGATGATATGGACGAGCTGCACACAAATAGCAGCGATTAAAAGAAAACTTGATTGGCAGGTATAACCACACAGTGATATCTGTGATTATTACAGCATGCTCTGACACTGTAAACAAATTACTTTGGTAATAAAATGCAATGGAATAATAAACGTGGGTTTCTAAGGGTCAGTGTTACAGCATATAACTGCCCTACGTTGTATGTAAGTAGCTTTATTGTGCTAGCAAAACCACGTGTATTATCTTCAACACTGAAAACAAATAAAAATACTTGCTCTAAGATGAATTTCCAGTTTTAAATTATGAAATCCTGACTGCTTTAAGATTTGCTATCCTTACCTCCCTTTCCTTTGCATGTCTGTATTTCTGTTAATCATGTTTCTTCCTTCCTTTTATTTATTCTATCCTGCTTCTGCTAATTTGTTTGCCAGGTACCAAAGAAATACTTAAGCAGTACTTAAATAATTCTTACTGGGCAACAGGTTCACATACATCTCTGACACAGTAACAGTCACCTTGGGTAGCTTTGATAGAAAAAAATGAACACCTGTTTTTCTTTTTTCTTCCCTTGTGACTTTTGGGGCCATGGTGTCTGTCTACAAAATCCTTGGTTACACTAGGAACACCTGTGCTAATAAATCTGTTGCAACAGCCCCTTATTAGCTGTGGTGTGTATTAATATTAAAAGGTTTTTATCATTACAGGCAGATCTCTGCTCAAACTAAGCCAACACACACAGCTCAATGTTAGGATGTGTACACAAATCAAGAGTTTGTTGGGTTTCGGTTGGTTGTTGTTTTGGGGCTTATTTCCAACATGATGGCATCAGTTAGGAATTAAGAAAACTTCACTTAGTACAGTGGAACCCAGGAAGATTTGCTGTTACAAACCTGGACTCCAGAGTTCTTGAGAGGGAGTAAGGAGCTTTGCCTGGAATGGGCATAGGGCCATAGGACTTCTCTGCCAGCTTCTGTAGCAGCTAGGTTTTGGTTTGGAAATTCTTTTGGCAGAAAAGATAACTTCCTTACATAATATACAGAGGAGAAATTGATGCGATTTAGTCCTGTAAATCTACTGACAGATGCATGCTTCACATTTGCAGCTGAATGAAAGCAAAGTGGAAAGCAAGCTCAGGAAAAGGCATTTGGGTTGTTTCAGCACTGTTGATGAGAATCAAACTGCTCTGTATTTGCTCTGCACAAATCACCTTTCAGTAGGCTTCCCAGCAGGCCCTTTGTTAGAGCTTCTGTAGCTTTAATTTTGCTAGTCTAATAGGCTAACATAACTGCAACTGTCTTAGCTATGGGAACAACTGGAGCTATACTTTCCTTCTAAGGGTGTCTGGTTATACTAACAAAATTCTCCTCTATTCAAAGGAAAGCAAAAATAAACACATCCACACTTCAAAGGACAAAAGAAAACAATAAAACAGCCCTAGCAAAGCAAAAGGCAGATGCTAAATTTATGGGAGACATGAAAGAATTCACACCTTAAAGCACTGTGGGAAGACATTTGGAACAAATTGTGACAAACGTGGTGAAAGACCCTGTGAAGAGGTACAGAGTCCTTATAAAGCACTGTACACATCTGGATCTCTAGTACTGACTGATGGCTACAGAAGTTTTGACGCTGTTCTCATCTTAGTGTGACATTTTTGCTACTCCAATATTTTCCACAAAGTTTACTGTTACACAAACCAAGGAGCCTCCCTCTGGCAAAAAAATTAGGACTAAATTGTTACTTCAGAAGATAATTTCAAAATGTGTTGAGTTCAAGCATTCCAAACGCAAAAGAACAACAGGCTTCTGATATAACGACTGAGGATTTGAACAGCATATTGCTCCAGGCCCTGTCCTTAAATTCCAGAAAGAAAACTCAGTTGAGTCAGACACAAAATTAACTGTCTCTCTCCTGGCTCTTATGTTCCACAAGCAACTTGCCTAGGAGCTACAGAGGAAAGCACTTAAACATACTCACCCTAACTTCTGATCTCTTGGTTAACAGTAGCAGCTTACAGGCATTACTCCTTCAATTTGAAAATAGGTGGGAGACTAGAATGAGAGTCTGTATCTCAGCAATTCTGGCCCAGAGTCTATATTCTGACATAAATCTGTTCTCACTGGGAGTGTAAGCTAGCAAACTTAGCTGGGAAATAAGACATAGCTCATGTTCAATTCTGGTGGTTCTGCTCAGTGGGGGATAAGTGATTACTGGCACAGTAGCAGGACACTTGGGAGTAGCAGCTTAAACCACAGTATCAAAATGCACTTGAACTAACTCATCTGTCACTGTCTTCCCTCTCCAATTGTCAAACTGTCCAAGCCTACAGCTTATTTTCACTTCATTTTCTTTGCTGCTCTATAAAAAAATGTTACTAATGCAGCTTGTGAGATTTTCTTCAGCTTTTATAGCAGGACCTGAAGACACTGTGCTGAGAAATAAATGAAAGGAGGAAATACTCTTTAGTGTAAGACAGAAATGGTGCTCAACAGTTGGGTTTACTTTTTTGTTGTTGGTTGTGGCTGTTTTCTTTAGGATGGCTAAGAAGAAAAAGAAACATTACAGAAATCTAATATTATACAAAAGAAAATATAACACTCAGCAAAAATATAAATAGAGGCTAAGTGAGCAGAAAAACTGTTTTGAAGAATAAACACTGAGGAACTGATTCCAGTTAGCATTCAAATCAAGGAGTAAGATTGTTCATATCACAAACTTAGTCCTTCCCAACACACTCAGCAAAACAACACAATGTCTGTGATGTACTTCGATGGCCCATGCGATGCTAGGAAAGGAAAGAATGCAGCTCAGCGACAGGTTGTCCAGACATAGGTTTAATGTTTCTTCTCTGCAAGTCTCTACATACTATTCCAGGCAGTAAGTATACTTATCCACGATTTCAACCTTCAGGTGTTGTTCATCAGAACCACTCACCCACAATGTGTAGGACCCCCTGCGGCTCCCTGGAAATGTCAGCATACTCTGATCTGAGACAGCAACAGATGCCAGGCCACTGCTCCTGGATGGTGGCCATTCAAAGTCAGCCTCGGCCTGCTCAGCTTTGCTTTTCTGCTTCTTTATAATCTGTAAGGTAGGGGAACAGGTGGTGGGAGGGGAGAGAAAAATTGCTCTCAGAAAACACCATTTGAGCCATATAGAGAAAAACTACATTAACTCTGTCTCAAGGCAAACTGCCTAGGAGGAACATTTGAGTTTCCCTTTGCTCTTGCACCAGCTCATGTAAAGACAATTCTGACAACTTGCATGCTTTCTCATCTGAAGTCATACTGCTTGCAAGCATTAAGCATCAATACAATAAATCATAATCAATGCCTGTAGGAACATCAGAGATGAATTAAATAAACATGGAAACCTGTTGCTACACTAACCATTTAAACATTAGCAGCGTCTAAGTATCGAGTATTTTCTCAGACAAGACTTTTTGCTGAGAAACATAAAATACTAGATGAGGGGAATTTCAAAGGTTCCCATGGTATCTAGATACATATCTAGTGGAAACAATGAGGTCTCAGGTGTCTAGGCACTATTTTTGTTTCTGAAAATCTACACTGTCTTAAGAAGGAGAGATCATGTAGACTACCTTTCTCCCTACACTGACAGGTTATGTCCTGCTACACTTCATTTCCACAATATTTTTGACTAAATATAAAATATCTACAGAACATTATTCTATGGCATAAAAGATCTTGTTAGGCAGCTCTTGACAAAAGTGGTGGCAATCCAAGCTTGGCTGAGATAGGCTCTGGACTATGAAAGACCCAATAAGCAGAATTAATCTTCTACCATGCCTATGAAATAAGAAGGCAGATTATTTTCCATTGAGGTCCTGCTCTTCTGGCTTTTCTTAGTAGCCTTATAAACAACATATTCCTCTTCTGGTGTGTATTTTTAAATACCATAGCCCATACACAGATGTGGCAGCTAGCTCAGTTCACATGGAAGGAGACTAACTTAGCAGAGTGGTTACCTTACTGATGACAGGAGCTCAAGAGCACCCTGTTCATGCTTGTACTGCCTTGCTCCAAACTGTCCAGACAAACTTAAGGGATATTTGTTCCCACTAGCCCTCCACTTTGCAGGGAAAAGAATGAGCTTTATGTTTTACACAGACATCAGACATGGTTCTGTGATTTTTTTGGTGTCTCATAGCATCATTAACAGAATTCTATTTTAATGATTGATGTTTTCTTTGCATGTGTTGCAGGTGCAGGATTCAATAGAGGGTATGGTCAACAGTCACACTTCTTTATATTGGAGAATGTTATGTCTTTTGGGAAGCGGTGTGTGGTCAAGAGTCAGACCTCTTGACACTGGAAAACTTTGTGCTGTTGGGGAAGCGACACAGATGGTCAAGAGCCAAAACTCTTGACATTAGGTAACTTTGTGCCTGTGGGGAAGTGAAGTACAGATGTAAAATTCCATGATATTAAAATGATATCACAGACCTCAGGGAGTGGTACCTCTCAGCTCTGAGGGTGTAAGGCATGGGGTTAGGCACTGGATTAATCATATATATAAACTGCTCTCTCTGTCAGACATAGCTGGTTAAGCCTATACTGTGATAGTTGAAGCTGCAACCTGTCATTTATTTCACTTCTTATGTTGCCATCATACTTTTTGCTGTCAGAAGAGTTAAGTTCACCAGACTAAAGCATTGTGTTTTGGCTATTAAACAAGCTACAGAAAAAATGACACCATACCTTCTGCACAATGGTTGTGGCCAGCTCTTCTATTAGGTCCTCCTTGTGCTCCTGCAAGTAACAAGCTTCATTCTGCTTGTCCTGCATGAAAATGGAGATAGGTATTTGCTAAAATCACATAAAAATGGCCTTTCCACAGAAATTGTATATAATGGGAAATGGGCAATATGTCCTATTGGCACTGTGGGAAGAAATTACAGGCACTTAAAATTGCATGTCACCTTCTGAAATGCAACCAACATGCATTCTGGATGCCAGTTCATAAAACCCATGCATAACTCCTTAGGTATGGCATGAGATAGTCACTACTTCTTTGTGTTTTCTTTTGTATCTACTCAGTTTTGTACCACTACCCAAATTAAAAGAAACAAAATTGTTCTATTTGAATTAATACATTTTAAAAAAAGTGTTACCAAGCTGTCACTGTAGGTCTCTGCCTTAGAAATAGCTTCTTCCACTGCTTCCTCTGCAACACGTAAGGCCACAGCAAGGGTATCCATCATGCTGTGTCCTAGATGAAGAATGAGATAAAACCACCATGTTCTTTATATATGCATATTTCACAAAATGAGCTCCAAAATTCAGACTCGTATTCTGGACACATATTCAAATCTGAAATTGTTCTCAAAAAGTTCTCAATCCATAATTATGCACAGTAAAATAAATATCTTAAGACAGAGACATTTTTTTCAATCTCTATGTTACTTCTTAAATGTAAATCTTAAATGCAATAAAACACAGTATTTTTTTATGTTGCTTATTTTAGAATGCAGCAAAATAGTTCAAAGGAAATAATTGGAAGAAATTTTGTAAAGTTCCTATAAACACCAACAGAATATAAGAAAGATAATGACAAAATATATGAGCATAGGAAAGAAAATGGGAGAGAAGTAACAAAAATTGAACATTAAGAAAATCACACTAAAATAAGCCTGTTAGCCATAATACTGAAGCAAGATATTCCAGCACAGTATGCAAAAGACTTTTAGTATCTTGCTGAATGTTTCAGCCAAAAGGTTGCTGGATCTGTGAACAAGACTTACCAGCACTCTAAGCTACTTGTCCAGTAATTCAGAGTATAAGGTGTGTGTTTTAATCAAATGAGTTTTTAGCAGCATACCTTCTGTCTGTTGGTAGAATGTAGAGTCACTGCCACAAACGCTTCCTTCATTCTCAAAGCTTCCTTCAAACAAACTTCCCTCTGCTAAAAAGACAGAATTGTGCATTAGTATAAGTGCCACCTACTGACAACAGAGGCATTATTACATTAGAATATTCACTCCAGATACAGTGGCACTGCACATAAAGAGGGATAACCTGAAAATTCCTCCTAGCTGTTGTATAAATAATGACTGCAGCACCTCTTGTAAAAAACATGACTGCTTTTATATCAAAGACCTCTCATTCATTTTGCATGGAGAAAACTATGAGTACAGTAAAAGAGAGAGGAAGAAGCTACTAGGTATAAAACTTACACGGTAGAAGTTTCATATGACATTTGGGGTTGAAATAGATTCTACATTTTAAAGCGCAATGCTGTATAAATAAGACAAAACCAGACACGTATACTAGCATTTATCTTCAAAGGGAACAAAAGGTTTACCTAACAGTCACATGGACAGCAGAAGAAAGTTAGCAATGACATTTAGACTCAAAAGCCTTCCTTAGAAAGGTCTCGCAGAGAGTGCACGTGCCACTGCAACTCATCATTGCATTGTTCACACTTCCATTCAAGGACCAGTTCAGTGAGACTATGACTTGAGTAAAGGCAACCTATCATATGAAAGTTCTGAAGCATCTGCCCTTGCTGACACAGATTTGCTTGTCTTCATACATATTCTCAAGAAAAATGGATTTTTTATTTTTTATTCATTCACTGAGAAAGGGAAAAGACCAATACATCACAATTTAATACATAGGTCGCTTCTCCCTAGAAGCTTTTATGCCAATTTTCATAAGAAACACCTAAAATTTCCACTTAGGACTAGACTGTCTACTTACTATCCTATAGAGTTTCAAAAAAAGGCATAGTAGGACTACAAAGTAAGGACTATAAAAAAACCTACAGTCACTGTACAAATTTTGAAAGGCTTACATCAGTAAAGCATCAGGTCCAATAAATCCAATGAAATGTCAAACATTCACCTACCTATGTTTTGAGGAATTTGCTGAAGTTACCAGTATCACACCAAACTCCACGTCTTCTAACCCATTTTATATCTCCAATTACACTTCTTATGGGGTCAGGCATTATAATGCCATAATTGAGGGACCGTTGTGTCTTCATTTAAAAGGGTGATGCCAATACTTTTAACTATTTACAAACATCAGTACAAAAATGAGATGCGGCCAGTTTCACATCCTTAAGCATGCAAAACTCTTAAGTGAAACTCTATGCTAACTCTAGGTTTTTGTCCACTTGGATACTGAATGGATCCCAACAAATTTTGTTTCAAACACCACTAAAATGTGCTCTAAGGTCACATGTTGGATGCAAAATAATTTTCTCATTCACTGGCAACTCAGAACTGTGATAAATTTTGGGACACAGGCTAGAATACAAACTGCAATTTACTTTATAGACAGTTCTTCTGTATCAGTGGCATAATTAAGATCAAACATTCTTTGAATTCTTAAATAGCTCTCTAGCCACTTCATAACTTTTTTTTCTTTACTGAGGTATTTCTTGTGCAAGAAAAAATAGCCTTGAAAAATATCTTTTGAAATAATCTCAGAATTTCCATTGTCTCAGCTTGTGTGTTAAAGTAGATAAGCTAATAAGAGATTGACACAGCTGCTCTTACCTATTGTATCAGGACAAGCTCCACTCTCCAGTCTATGCTTCTTGTATAAGTTCTTCAGGACCTTGGCACTTCCAAAACACTTAAAGCGGCTTTTGACATTATTATAGTACCAATCCAGAGACTGGGTCCTTAGGAGCCTAAAACAGAAAAATAAACTACATATTTGTAATGATTCTACAACAAATATAACTATCTTTTAGACTGCAGAGCATGAACATATTAATTTCTGAATACTTCTTTATTGCTTGCACTTTGCAAGTGTCTGGTATACTGAGGCAAAACCTCTCCAACAATGTAACTCATAAGAAAATATCTTATTCACGTCACTCAAGGTTTTATTTGGTTTTGGTACTATCAGAAGAGATGGTCTCTCCTTTTGCATGATAATGCCAACACTACATCCTCTTGAAAAATATAAACAAGCCTTGGAACAGCACAGACCAAAGGTTTTAAAAATAGCCTTTATTTACACAGATTTTTTTACACCAGTCCATTAATGCACCACAAATAAAACAACATTTACATAAAAATACATCACTGCTTTTATTTGGGGAAATCAATTGAATAGACAAAGCCTAATCAGAGGACCTCAAAGCAGAATGAGCAAAGACTGGCACAACTGCAGTTTAGTTTCTCACTTGCAACAGGAACATCACTGACACCAATAATTCTTCCTAACGGATTTGCCCCCAGAGCTCAAATACTCTCATAAAGCCACAGGATACTGGCAAGCTCTGTACTCTTTTCAATACGGTGGCTCTTGCTTCACCTGTTACTTCAGCAGAGGGTGGAGAGAACCTGTGGCATATTCCCAGACAACACAACCACAGGTGACTGCAGGATAACCCACAGTAGACCTGTACGTTACCTACTGGGGATGTCACTGGAGGGGAGGATCCTAAGGTTCCACCTATAAATTAAAGCTGACTTACCCAAAAAGTCTCCAGAAAGGAGGATTAAGTCTGAGCCAGTGAACATGAACTAATTCTGAGTGTTAACTTCCCTTTTTGAGCCCTTTTATTCCTCTGCACATTGCCAGAGTAGTTTCTTTTCAATTAATTAATGCACTTACATTGCAGAAATGAAGATATTTTTATAAGACATGAAAACATTTCATACAAAGCAGTATTTAGTATAGGCTGTAAAGGTAATTTCTATTTAGTAATAATTACAAAAAGATATCTGTGCCTTGGAACTAGGAGCTCTATGGAGCTTGTAACGTAACCAAGCAAAGAGATGATTCCTAACAACAGGATTTTAAAGAACAAAAGGCTAATGTTAGTATCCATTGCCAATATATGAACCCATGAATAAATGATGTTACTATTATAAGTGCTGGACTCTCAGCACTTCCAGACTTGAACACATTCAGATGATATAATTCAATTTTTTAGACCTCTGTGTGTGTGAAAAAAAAATATTACATTCACACAGTAACCTTTAGATTTTCCTCCAGACACTTTGGACTTTTCTTGATAAAGTGTAAAGCAGGTGACAATGTACAATTTTTGTTTAACAAATAAAGCAAATAAAACCTCACCTATTGACAGACTAGCAATGTAGTTCTTATAGAATACTGTACCTCAGGAGATACTTGGTAACAAACAAATATGCTGTGCCTAGGGTTGCAGATAAGTGTTTCCAGTCTAACTCCAGATGTTTTGAGTTTCAGTATATTGCTAAAAAGGAAAATCCACTTCACATAAAGCAGAACATCATGATATAGTCCACTTCTCTGGCACCACTGGAAAGTGTTTAATATCAGACTCCAGCAGTGGGAAATTAAAAATAAAAATCAATGAAGCCTAACATATACAAACTGTGAACCCTTAAAGTTCCATTAGCTGCTCTACTGAAGACAACTGAAGAAAAAGCACATAATAGAACAGAAGCCTATTTTTTTGTATACTGTGTCAACAAGTAGATGCAGGAGACAAGTTTACAGATAATGTAAGAATATTAGGCCTTTACCATCTATTTGCACGGTAATATCCCAAGCCTAACTATGGTTTCCAGGAGACTGATTAGTTCCAATATTCACCACTCTACAAATATCACTAAGATGTGACAAGGGCAAAAATCCCTTTTGTGGGATCTGTAATGATGCCTGTCCAAGATCTGATGCATTGACCAAGGCATGGCTGCTGGCACAGTGATGAATCTGAATGGAGGCAAATTTCTCTCACAAACCTACAATTCATTGGCATTTTGAGAACCTGCCTTCTTTGTGGGCAGGAACCCCTTGCTCTCATGGAAACCATGTCAGAATACTATGTCTTCTGCTTGCTGAATTTGACTACCTTTTGTCAACTGAGTTTTTATAGGTGCTAAGAGTATAAGATTTCAGTCAATAGCACAGTTACAATCTGTTAGACAAAGCTAAGTCTGCATGACTGGGTTGGAAGTGGCTTAGCAGGAGGTATTGACGAGAAAGGATGCTCTTCTCCCAGTGAATGCAGCGTTCTCCACACTGTGCACCAAACGGTACCACATCATCACCACCACCATGTACTCACAGCACCAGGTGTCTTCAAATATATTTCTTTAGGGCTTTCAAGATCCCTACCAAGTCATTTACCAAGTTACCTCAGCTCCACTAGCTCAAAATGCTAAACTTATAATCATCTTGGAAGCCAAGTAGACCCAGTTTTTAATATTGAGACTGAGTGACGAGGTAAAAAAAGCAGATGGTCACCTGCCTTTGTACACACTGTGCAAGTTAAGATAGCCAGATATGAATGCTAAGGTGAATGCTAAGCATCTAATCTATGACAACCTGGGAAAAACAAAAGATGGGACCCATTGCAAGCCTCCCTCCTCATCTTTTTCCCCAGGTCACCATGTTTTTCTAGGTTTGATCAATACTGTTTCTGTAAAAACAGAAAGCTAACAGCATTGATTTCTTGATGAGGTGAGAGTACTTTGCAATTTAAACAGGTTCTGTATTTGTAATAACATTTTCTGTATGTGAACTTAGGGAACTACAGGAACAGAAGAATCAAAACGATAATTGTACATCTCAGCAACAATGAAAGGAGATACTTGCCTCTTTGTGCTAGTTAATGTGGTGTAAACACAAGGACTGGGCTTTTTTTCACTTATTTCCTTACTGCTGCAGGAGTTACCAACAACTCCAACCAAATGTATGCCTCTGTCCTGTACACATTTTATAACAGATTACAATGCCTCCTCTAAAGCTTTTCAGCCTCTTAACTTTCAAATAAGTCACAATGTCCCTGCTGATTCCTCCTAGGGAGAAAGGATTTGGAGAAGAGAGAAGTTCTCTTATGGATACTAAAATAAAGGACCCACTCAAAAGAGAAATAAGAGCATTTTCGCCTTATTTCAAAATCCTTTAATGTTGACCTATATTTTAAAGCTGTTTTTTTGCAAAAGCAGTCCATGAGTCCAGAATAATGAAAGACTAGGGTGGCGCTAGCATTAAATTATTGAAATGAAACACTTCCCTTATTAGCTGTAATAGAAAGTGTGCAAGTTCTCTCTGTGAAAAAAAAGTTAACACTTAAAAGATAATTGTTGTCTGCATTTTAAAGAAGCAGGACTGGTTGAAGCCATTTCTTGCCCTTTCTGCACCACAAAGACTACTATATCTGTATTGCTAAATAGCCTGAAATGCTGAGGACTTTATTTATCTTACATAATATTGCCATGGAGTTGAGTTGCATTTTGATGTGCTTCTGGCAAAGGAGAATACCGTGATTTTAAAAATGTGCCTTACTAGAAAGTGTAAAAGCTAGGCAGACACTTTCGATTTAATAATATTAAAAGCTGAACGAGCATTATAAAGTCTCTGTCCTCTTTTTAGTACAGCAATGTGTTTGTCTTAATCAAGCAGCACCATAAGAGGAGATAGGCCTATAAAAGTCTTTACAAGTGGTTTCCAGTACAATTCTCATGTGCAGCACCCAAATAGTAAAGTTCTAGCATTTTCATGGGGAAAAAAAGTACACTAGCTGTGCTAGGGAGTGGGGACATAAACTCTCTCTCTCATTATTAGTGATTACCACAAGAAGATAACATGAAAGACATCACTCATACAAGTATTCACTATTCATAATATAAGCTGGACTATGAGGAAGCATTTTTCCTCTGTCCATTTTCCATGAACTTTGTGAGAAGTTTTCTCCCACGCAAGGAAATTGTCACTTACTGAGCTGCAGTCTAGTTTCTGTAAGTCAGGATATTCTTCCTGAAATCCGAACTTAAATTATTTAAGTGTCAGACTGAATGCATAATCACTTGGAGTTTCCTTGCTGCTGACTTGCACTGGCAAATGAAGCCTCCTTTTTCAGCTTTTCACACCTATGTTAACACATCTTCCATAGCTCTGTGCAACAGTCAGGCCAGTAAACTCTTTTAGTCCCTCAATTGCCATCCTGTGCCTCTTCTGCTGTGCCCACGCCCTAGTGTAATATCCAACCTCAAGTCACTCGAGATCTGCATTTGGCAACTGGCTAGTTTCACTCAGAAAGGGAGCTGCTTTACAATTCTTGGACTTTTTCACTTCCGTGGATGTGACAATTTTTAAAAATTAAGTAAAGAAAACATAAAAAGACAAACCAACCTCTGAAATACAGGACTATCCACAGATCAGAACTGCTGCTCTGTGGGAGACTCCAAAACACAACACAACCACATCAAACTGAAGAAATATTAGAAATGTAAATCGTCAGTGGATCGGCAACATCAATGTTTAGTTTTCACTCTTTGAAAGCACTCCCAAGGCTCCTTGAACTGCCTAGAGGCTCAGCTATGAGTGAAGTGATGGAGGGGATGGGAGCCAGGAGAAGACTGCCTACTGAGCAATGTCAAAGCTGGGACACTGGTGGACAGGACCCCTCCAAAGCTGACCTGCTTAGCTACGCTGTTGGGCTGGAGGCAGAGTTATGCTGCAGTTAAATATTCTTGTCTTTTACCCTGAGGTTCCCTCACAGTCAGGTGACTGGTGCTGCAGGACTGACATCATTGAAGCCCTGGCCACTCCTGAGGAGCTGCATATCCATCACCCTCTGGCTGCAGTAGTGCCATGTTACACATCACTGGTGGGGAAACTCCAGCTAGAGCAGATCAAGCCATCTCAGCCACTCTGGCTGTCACAGGCTCCCTGACACGGGCCCTCTCCCCATACTGGCTCACACA
Organism: Acanthisitta chloris; assembly: GCF_000695815.1. NCBI lineage: Eukaryota > Metazoa > Chordata > Aves > Passeriformes > Acanthisittidae > Acanthisitta > Acanthisitta chloris. Next base: position 52,403 of record NW_008684114.1, read on the forward strand.
GAATATGGACCTCAAGGCCCTTCTTTCCATCTCCAAGCACTAAGTGTCCTCAACCTGGTGCCCAGAGAAACAATTAAGATTTAACCTGTCACTTCTTATTTACTAGTTTTAGAGTAAAATTGCTTCAAATGCAACATCCTGAAATATTCTTCCTCTGCCAACAGCAATATTTGCTTTTTCCCTTGGGCTGATGTTGTAGAGCTTGTAATGTACTGTTTGTTATAAATTGCTGAATTAAAGGCTTTCAGTTCCTTTCAGTTTCAGTAAAATCAAACATACTTCCAGGTTCGAGCATGCAACTTCACCTTCATTCTCTTCAGGATGAATCATTATAGCACACAAACACCACACACATAAACATCCTGCCAGTGCTCAGTTCCCTGAAAAATCAGACTTAAAAAAGCATATATAGTGAGGAAGTTCAGCCCCCTGAAGCCCTGAACAGGAACACTGACGAAACTCATGTCATTCCAATAGGATTCATATTTTCCTGATTGTTTTGCATCTATCCTCTACCTATGAAAGGCAGTTCTTACCTCAAGAACAACAGCTCCTAATCATTTAGCTCAGCAGACCATTGTTAACTCAGTTGAGGGAGATGAGGGAGACAGAGTAGATTTTATATAGAAAAACTCTGTATACTTTATAAATGGAATAAAGACCAAAAGTTGTAATAAATTCACCTGGTTATTGAGGGAAGTACTAAAGCATTTACCACTTTGGCCCCTTTAAACAAAGCCTCAGTGCCTTTCTGACTAGGATTGCTCACAGCAGCATGTGCCAAAGTACAGATATCACTTGCTGGGTTATAAAGCAGGCCACAGTAAGTGATTGCTGGTTCATAAAAATGAGATCATGAGCCATACTACTTCAAATAAAAGGTTCACCTAGCCTCTTAGTCTGTGTCTGGTCATTGGCAGATGCTAGGGAACAGATAATAGAAAAGCTGCAAGTGTGGAGAGACCCTGCCTTCAGCATGCTCTGCACTTGTCAGGACTCTGTGCTTGACATCACACAAAACCACCCTCAAAAGACATTTATTGATGAACTTATCTTCCATAAATCTGGCTATACATTACCTAAATCTAGTCATACTTCTGTCCTTCTCAAAGCTCTCTGACAATAACAGTCTGCAGCTACTTGCCATATAGAGATGCTTCACCTTTCTTTATTTTAATGTATATCTCCTAATTCTCTGGATGCCCCATGCATGCCCTTACATGGGATGCTGCACTAAAGCTGTGTAACACTGACATGCAAAACTGGAAAAAAAGCTTTACAGAATGGCTGAGGAAAACCAGCAGATAATGTGCTGGTTTCAAAAATTAAGTTAAGGTTCACAAAGAATCACATTTCCCTCTACTGGGCAATATTTCAAAGTCTGCTAACAAATGAAAAATATCCTAAATATGTGGTATGCAGAATCCATGAAAAACTCTTTCTCCATTCACAGATATTTTTCTGTGCCATAGCTTTGTGACCCATATGCCCAGCTGTAGCTTGATCATCTAATCTATGTCAAAATAAACCATGAGATTGCTGATCCTTAAATATATAATTCAATTATTGGACAGTAATCAGTATGTAAAAATGAGGAGTCAAACATCTGACCCTAACAGCCCTTTTGAAAACCAGAATGGAGAGATACAAGTGCCACTCTTTAAAGAAAATCACAGACTTAACCCAATGCTTTATTAAATAAAAGAAACAAAGAAACATTAATTGCAATTTGTAATCCCCATACTAATCTTTCTTTCCTCCAGCAGGAAAACAGACATAAGAGTAGAACATATCAGCATTTAACTGAGCTATTTTGCCCTGTATTTTTCCTGTGAGGCTGTATGCCAGGAATCCCTGGCTCACGAATAAATGCATATTAACATGACCTGCTGCTCCCAGAAAGCATGTTTTGTCTTAGTGTAACCTCAGTGAAAATAGAGATTTTGCAGCAGTGATAGAAGTCAATTTTTAAAAAGAAGAAGGTTTTCAAACCCAGTGCACCACTGTAATTTAGCTGACTATAAACACCAGGGGTGAAAATATGGTCGTGGAGAGTTAACAGCAGTTGAAGCAATGACCTAAAAAGGGGCAGGACCTCTCTTCAGGCATCTACCCACAGTAAAAGATGTAAGAAGCCACATCCAGTACAGCTCCTGACATTATCTCAGCAAGAGCTAATAAGATTTTGCCATAACAACATGCTTCTAAGGATGTTTGCCATGTCTTACAGTCATTAGTGAATATTCTTTCTCCATTTTTGCTTTGTAAAGTGAGCATCAGCTGACTGATATTTATTTATTCAGAGTTGACTTCTGAACCTGAAAGTTCAAAAGGCTGCATTGCAGGGGATCTTGCTGAGAGCTTGCAGAACAGTTACTGCTGCTTTCAAGCCACTTTGGCAGAGTGTTAGGCCATGAAAGAAACAGGATCACATAGGTATTCCCCTTGCCCTGACACATGATGAGCTATTCCTCAATCACTCCCAGCAGACATACAGCTAGCCTGTTCTTAATGACTGCTAATATTGCAGCCATCCACTCTGGTGTTTTCCTATTCTAATGTTGAAAGGTGTTCTTAACATTTAAGCTGAACCTTCCTTGTATCTATTTAAACAAGACAGTTTAAGATGTTTGCTCTTTTCCTTTTTCATTTTTTTTAAAGGCTAAAGAATCCTGTTTCATCCCAGATTGTGTTTTCTAGTCATCTAATAATACCCACTGTTTTTTCATGGGACAAGGAAGAAAAGAGCCAAGTAGTTTATAATAATTGTTTAAATACAGATCCAGAACTGATTATTGGAGGCCATACCAGTACTCTTTCAAGAAAGCCATATGTAACTGTGGGGATACGACTCAGCACAGTGCAGTCCCTGTGGATGACATTGCACACTGAGAGCACCAGATATGCCATACTGACTCTGAAACTGGGCTATGCAATGCTGTGAGTCACACATCTGTCAAAGTCTTGCTGAGACTTGCACCACAGAAACTGTCAACTCTTTTAAAAGAAATATCTGGTTGAACTAAGTCAAGGGTATTTTCACTCCACCTTTTCTTTAAACTGATGATTACATGGATGCCACTTTGATGAATGAGGTTTAAAGTGTCTCTCACTGGCACTAAGCTGTTACACCTTGTTATCAACCAGCAAATAACTCTCCTGCGTAAGAGAGCCATGAAGTCTGTCCTTCACAAGAAGCCTTATGGTCATATCTCTACCTGCACAAAAAAAGCCCAGTTCTCTTCGTTTTACTCTTACTTTCACTTCTAGGTTGGCATTGGCCCCAGATATTACTGCAGCCACTGCGGATCACTCAGTGACCAAAATCAGTCTGTAGTGCTCATCACCAATGGTGCAAATGAAAACCAAGAACTTGTCCCCTTTTCTCAGTCCTTCCAGGTATTCAATTCAATACCTGGAAATTTCTTTTCCACCATACTGCCAAGTATTTTTCTCTTTAAGCCTTTCATTAAAATGCACATCTTTGCACAGGTCATTAATACTACATGACAACCCAGACAAAAATTAAATAAGTAGCCATTGGATATTTGAAACCAAATGGAAACAAGTCCAAATACCTGTGTAAAAGCTGGAACACTTGGATACTGCAGAGATGAAACATTCCACATGTTCACCTCAAAGTGCTTTTTGCAAGGGTATTTTAAATTACAGGATACATTACTGACATTTGTATATGATCCATCATATTTATTTAATGACATAATAATAAATATACAAATAAAAATACTACTACTGAAACAAATATTTCCCCTTAAGTAATTTCCCTCAGAAATTTAATTTCATGTAAGATTTTGGTTGTTTTTCTTTTTTTTTATCTTAGTTTGCAGTAAAATACATTTCCAATATCCCAATATTTTTCAAAGGAGAGAAATTCGATATCCTGGCCATCTGGTACTAGATAATTTTCTAGGCAAATCATCAGAATCAATCAATACTGCATCATTAGTAAATTTCTGACACTCACATGCACACGACATGCTGAAGCAAAATTCAAATAAACATGAATCAAAGCAAGTTATTACAGCTACACTGAACACACATATATTGGCTTTCCCTGTCATATTTGCTTCTACTTGCTACAATGCATCAGTGTAATTTTGATTTCAGATTTCTGAAAGAAGACAGGCAAAAAGAACAAAAATCCACACTGACAGTACCTCAAAATGAATACATCCTGCTGCTTTTCTTAAGAAACAACAACAAGAGATACACATAAATTCTCAATTGGAGAGATTAATTTCCTGGTGTGCTATTACTACAAATTTATCCTTTGCACCTACCCACTGAAGTGAATTCATAGAGAAACCTCATGTAAATAAACTTCAGAATGCAGAGAGCAACATCAAAGAATCCTCAGGAACATTTGGTCATTGAACTTTGCATTCATGTAACTGAAACAAAAGTATTTACAGTTGAAACACAACTTAGCATAAATGGCTATGAATAAATGCACCGTTCACCCACAGGAGAAATGTTTTCTATTACGACAGCAGACACCAAAGGAAACAACAAAATGTAAAGGCACTTTGATCAGTTACTTAAATTACCTAAGTGAAGACTTTTCTTTCTGTAAACTTCATTTTTAATCCACAGATTCTCGAGAAACAGCTGAGCAACACAAAAAGTAAGATCGACGAAGCAAAAATTTGTCACAAAAGAGATACAAACTGTGTTCCATCAGAAAAAAATACCAGAGGATAAACCATGCAAATTAATTCTGTAATCCTGATTAGAAAAATACGCAGGGCTTTTAATATAGAGCTCAAGAACACCAAAAAGATAACAATCCTCTGCTTGAAGGTCTGTTTCTGTTCTTCTATTGGGAGAAAGCTGTGAACAAACAGCTGTGAAATGCCAGGAAAGAGAAGAAGATTCATCACCATGTAAAATCAAAGAGAAAGCTGGGGTCATTTCAAGATTATTTAAGAAAGAAAGAGGGGGAAAAAAAGAGAAAAAATAATTTTTAAAAAAGGCACCAAAGACCTTTGCTGGGGAGCAAAGAGATGCGATTTCAGTTCCAATCTTTTATACTGGTTATCTCACCCTGCAAGCCCAACTTCTGCTGAAGTAGGCTGCACTGTTTTTTTCCCTTGAGCTGTGCACACAGTGACTCCACCACCCCTTTCTGAGATGACATGCTTGTAGCTTTGCGACTCCACAAGCCACAGAATAGCTTAAGAAACACACTGTTCAGCTGGAGGCACTGGTGTGTTATCCAGCAGGTACATGACATCTCCAAATCCAAGTCCCATACAGGTCCCTAAGATGGAAGGTGTAAGGAACATACTTCCTTGCTACCCACCTACCCATTGTGGTAGGAGAAGGAATGAGATGGAGTGATGGTGCACTACTCAGAGGGCAAACTACCCAGACACGGTTCAGATGCTTATCCAGCAGTTCAATCAATGAGATTTCCTTGAATTACATGGAAAATGGGCTAGATGTAGAACAGCTGGCCAGCCCTGGGAGGTGGGCTCAGTCAACCACTGCACCTCAGCAGCTCTTCCCTGAACAGACCAAGGGCAAGGACTGAGCAAGGGTGTCTGATGCTGTGCAACAGCACTCTCTGCTGCTGTGTGCATGTGAGTATCCAAAGCAACCTGTGTGTGCTTCTAAGATCCTTTCCAGTCTATTTCTGCTTTTCTGCATGTTGTGCTACTTATAAGTGGAGTTCTCAGATTAAGCCTTTAAAACACACAGGGCATGCTTCTTTCTTCTTCCCTTTTTTATTTTTACTTTTTAAATAATTTGGGGTGGTTTTTATTTCAAACCAACTCCATAGTCACCACATTTAAAATGGTGAGGTTTTCCGGGTTGCACAGAAAATATTTTTAGTTAGAAGCTTTATTGTGCAAGCTGTCTAGCAGTCTGACAAAAGCTAAATTCCAGCTTACGGCTGAAAACCGTAGGAAAAATTCCAAAGCCTTTACAAATTATACAAATGAGACTTTAATCCCAGCTGGCCTCACTAACAGGGGCTCTACATCTGGGCACACATACAAATGTACTTTTCATATGGATTTTCAGTTATTTGAATAATGAAAAATAAAAAAACCCAACCCAGCCAACCCAAGCCCTCTATTTTTGTAAATGCTTGTATCACAGTAATAAAAAACCCAAACAGTCCTGCAAACACAGATTAGCCAGACTGTCAGAGAAATACAGCTGTTTCTCAAAACTGGTCCTGCTCAGACAGAAGGCTTCAAATCCATAAAATCCTCCTGTTTTCTCCAAGGCAAGCTTATTCTCATCTGCACAAGGCAAGAAGTATCCTCATAGGGCCATCCAGTTGTGCTAAGACGCATGTGTGAGTGATACCAGCAAGTTTGATCAAGAGCTATCAAGAAACATGGAAGGAACTAGAAGAATCAGTGTATGAACTGGAGAGGTGAAAACAGGAAGAGCTGCAAAGCTACCTTGGTCATGCACATGGAGACAACAGCATGCAATGGGTCTTTGAGTCTCAGTACTGGTCTTAACTACTGGCAGTGAGTGGAGTGCAAACATCACAGCCCTTCTCAGCTACTGTCCACAATGCTCAGTTGAGAAGAGTCTCTACCTCACTCATGGAAGAAATGCATGCCAAGGATTTTTGAGTTCCCATTAAACTGGGATGAATATATGGTAGTCAAAGGATTTATCTTAGTTGATCTAGATGTCTCTTTCTGCTTTAACTGCATGAAGTATCACTACCACAGTTTTTCATGTTTATTTAAGGCAAACCCACAGGGGTAATTTTTTAAGAATAAGGAACTCAGCTTCTATCTAACATTTTTCCAACTATGCTGCTTAGGCCCTAAGTGTATAAAGGGATTTAATGCAGACTTTCTGTGTACAGACACTTGTAGTTTCACCTGACGGTGGCAGGAAATGTCCCATTGCCATAATAGAAGGTATCTTCACTTGGGCATCCCTCCTGTATGTTGTGACTACAGGGAGAGATGGGGCCAACAGAAGGTATTTGTCATTTCTGAGACATTGTTTACTCTCACCTCTCTCCAAAAGGGAGAGAATTTAGGTCTTTTCTCAAGCAGAACTCCTCTCATAAAGAAAAGAAACTTGACAGCAGTTTTTGGGAAAGCAATACTACCTACTTGGACTCCACACTGAGCAGGCTGGTTGTACTGTGAACTACCAGCTGCTAATATGGCTTGTGATGCAGGCTGCCAAATGGCTGCTGAGCCTGAGTGGGTTGGAGACAGAGTGGGGGGCTGTGTCTGTCTACCCTATGCATCTAAGGTAGATGCCCTAAAAAACATTAAAATGTTCTTTCTCTCTTCACATATGCAGTATTTTTGACAGTTACTGTAGGTAACTGTCATGCTGCTCCTGCCCCTTTTTCTTGCCATTCTTTTTTCTCCATTCTTCTTCCTTTCCTTAGGAAAGTGTGAAGGTGGGATAAATTATTTGCTTGCGTTACTGAGGACAAATTTGGAGAGTACTGGGGCATGCAGACAGAAGGCAATACATTAAGAATGTTCCCAGTGTATGTGTTGCTTCATTAACGTACTGACCTTTATTTCAGGAGGTCAAACTACAAGAAATCACCAGCCCTTGTCCAACAGGTCCAGGGATATGAAAATGTCTATTATATATAATGCTAAAATATTATCATGCAGCCTGTACAATTCTGCATTTGCCCTGTTACAAAGGCAATGCAGGTGCTAAAGTAATTTCCATTACAGAAATGCCCATGGGAAAATAATTAAATTATCATTTTAAAGGATGTTTTTATGGATTGGGAAAACATATTTTCAACCAAAACAAGTTAAAAATTATTTTGGACTCAGAAAAGCGTTAAAAGAATCATATAATTGAGACTCAGAACAGATTAGTCCCTGAGAAGACAGATTAATCTACATGGAGTCAGATGGATACATTAAATCTGGTAATTGTGCAAAGGAAAGTGAAAAGAGAAAACCAATTATCTCTTCTAGATATGAAACAAACAAATATATACTGACTACTCAAGGGTATTTACTTTTGCTTTAGGTATAATGAACTTTCATTAAAATCTACTCATTTTCCTCAGAACTTCATTTTTTAAAAGGATTACAGACCCCAGGGGTAGAAACACCAGGGAAGATGGGAATACACACAAAAATAAGAAAAAATAACCCACCTGACTTCAGTTTCAAGATGGAAAATAAATAAATAAATGAATAAATAAAAATAGCTCTTAGCTCCCAGTCCTCAAAAGTAAGAGGCTGTAATAATTTGAAGTATCAAGAGTATCTACTTACTTTCAGCATATTAAGGAAAATAATAAAGGGATCTACATTCACAGATATTAGATTCCTAGAATGAATCATACCCTGAATAACGACAGGTTAGTAGTGCCTTTTCAAAATACTTGGGTTTTATACATCTAATCCATCTCAATAATATTAAATAAAACAATCTGACATGCTGATAACAAATACTCTGCAAGCTGCAACAATGGGATTACTTATTAAGTATACCTAAAATAAACCCACAGGTAGTAAAAAGAGATTTTCCAGAAAATGTCCAGAAACGGAGCTAAAAACAAGAACTTCTTTAACAAATAGTAAACAAAGCATTTTTCAGGTCAGAGCCAACTACTAATCCTGTCATACAATCTGTGGTCCAACTCCTAATTTTTTGAGAGATTAACTCGGTAAGGGACAAAGTACCATAATTCTATAGTAGGGGAAGCAGCTAATAAAACCACATATATCCTATTTCATGCTAGGTTTTTATATGGTTTTTTACTACTCTTTACAATCATTAAGTATATACCATACATCAGTTATTTAAAACTTACTACCTCATAGCCAATAATGCCATTATTTTCAAGCAATCGAGATCTTGGAAAGGAAATCAACTAAAATCTCAACAAGTAAACAAAAGAAATGGCCAAATATCCATTAAATCCACTGAGAATCAAAAGACTTGCTCCCAGTTACTTTGGAAATCTAGCATGTTGAGAAAGGAATTCAGGTATCCTGTCTCTAAAACCTGTGTTTCCCACTGAAGTTGACTCCTCTCCCGTTCTGAGCCATTAAACATTTGACTTAAAGCTCTGTTTTCATATACGCAATTTGTTCAAATTAGATATTTTAGATGAGATACTTGTGTCAAAGAGAAAAGGAAACCAACACTCTCAAAATCTTTATGCTTGAAGAACTGTGAGAGAGATCAAAGGGTCGAATAAGGCAGTATGACAATGCATGCAATTCTCTTCCAAATCCACTAGACAAGCAGCATATCTGAACTTGGAAACAGCCTGCAGTCAAGGATTTTGCAGATTGTTTTGTTAAGATATACAGCAAGAATTATTAATGGCTGAATACATGACGACGGATGCAAACCTTGAAAAGCGATCATCTGCATTAAGCCTATTTAGCACTGCTTCTACTGCAACAGCTACACTGCTGTGCTCAGAAATGTATCAGAGAAATAAGACATTCACATGTTACAGCCAACGAGCCACAAACACATACCATATACCTCAGCCAGCTCCTGCCATACAAATCCCTCTGTGCAAGCCTGCATGCCCTGTGGCCCAAACATTGGCTTTCTTCTCAAAGGATTTCAGATGACACATAAATCTATGTGCCCACACCTACGTGCTTCTTTAAGGTTTCTCAGGCTGCCTCTTTCAGAAAAGACCATTACTGGTCAAGACTACAATAATTAATGTGGCAACATACTTTTGGCCAGTGTGATCTGAAACTCTCCACATTTCCAAGACATGACAGTAGCAGGAGTCAGGTCAGCCTAACTGAATGCTTTTAGATATATTCCCAGTGTTTTATAAACAAGATCGTGACTCCGAGTTTGGGCTTATTGAAAACTATTGAATCCCACATAGGCTAATTGAAAGCTCCATAAAGCAGGATAGCAGTAGAAAGGGAATTATTTGTTCCCTGATATCACCCTCAGATCCAGTGTCACCTCTGAATCCACCTGTAGCGTGTTATTTTAGGTATAACTTTCATAATAGTCTTTGATCCTATTAGAAAATCATACATGCAGAAATTGCTGTGTAACATTGATAGCCAAATGCGTTCACCACTGTACGAGTAAAAACATACATGGAAAATTAACATCAGGGCTCTGATTTAACCTTTGTATTAACATACAAATTCAAAACAAATCAGCCACTGGAAGTCACTGGCCAATACACAGGGATATGAGGATAGCAAAGTCACGAATTAAAAACAAGTGATGGTACCAACACTATCATACTGGACCATACAGCACAGAAAGGAGCTGGAATATTCACCTCCACTCTATACTAATTTTTTCAGACACTCGTATGTATGCTACAAGGCACAGGGAGAGAGCATACAGACACACAGCATAACACACGTGTATGTTGTGCAGAACCACAGGACTGCAGCAGGTCTGCATATGCTGCTTTGCAGCCACAGAAGACATGTATTCAAGACTTCCCTGCTTGCCAAGCCAAACTACTGTAACCATTATGACAACACTTTTGCTGGGTTATGTTCAAATTACCCATTGCTCAGGGCCTGCACTTACTGGTTATTTAGTACAATGAAACTTAATTAATAGAGGACCAAATTTCTTCATGGGGAAGTTCATTTCTGTTAATCAAACCTCTAACTATGAAGGAACAATATGTTGCTGCCTTTGGAATTGAGTCACTTCAGTAGGAGGACAGTGAGGATGAAGAGAATATTGAAAGCTTTTTCCAACATTAAGTCTTCAAACACATCATCACCCAATTTGTATGGATGCCAGCCACTCCTTTTGGCAGACTGCATGATGTCTTGTATTCTACAGCCAATTTGTTGACTCTAATTAGCAATTTGGGAATAGAGTAACAAGAAAAGAGAAAGAATTAGAGTGCACAGTGCCAGTTACTATAGTGGGACACACGCTCTTTCATTATTCTTCTTTTTAATGTAGCTGAACATAGGTTGCATCCAGCTGTTTCTGCAAAACCAGACATGGATATGAGTAGTTCCACAGAATAGAATTGTTTACATTGGAAAAGACCTCTAAGGTAATTGAGTCCAACTGTTAACTTAACACTGCCAAGTCCACCACTAAACCATGCCCCTAAATGCCCCATCTACACATCTTTTACATACCTCCAGGGATGGTGACTCAACCAGTTCGCTGGGCAACCTCCTTTCAGGTAGTTGCAGAGACTCCCCTCAGCCTCCTTTTCTACAGGTTAAGCAACCCCAGCACCCTCAGCTGCTCCTCATAAGACTTGCACTCCTTTACCAGCTCTGTTGCCCTTCTCTGGATGTGCTCCAGCTTCCCAATGTCATTCTTGTAGTAAGGGGCTGACAACTGAACACAGGATTTAAGGTGTGACCTCATCAGTACTGAGTACAGAGGGACAGTCACTGCTCTGGTCCTGCTGGCCACACTATTTCTGATACAGGGCCCTTCTCTTGCTCCAGCTTCCCAATGTCATTCTTGTAGTAAGGGGCTGACAACTGAACACAGGATTTAAGGTGTGACCTCATCAGTACTGAGTACAGAGGGACAGTCACTGCTCTGGTCCTGCTGGCCACACTATTTCTGATACAGGCCAGGATGCCATTGACCACCTGGGCACACTGCTGGCTCAATGCTGAGCCAGCTATTGACCAGCACCCCTATTCCCAATGTCATTCTTGTAGTAAGGGGCTGACAACTGAACACAGGATTTAAGGTGTGACCTCATCAGTACTGAGTACAGAGGGACAGTCACTGCTCTGGTCCTGCTGGCCACACTATTTCTGATACAGGCCAGGATGCCATTGACCACCTGGGCACACTGCTGGCTCAATGCTGAGCCAGCTATTGACCAGCACCCCTAGGTCCTTTTCTGCTGGGCCATATTCCATTCCAGCCATTCCCCTAGCCTGTAGTGATGCATCAGGTTGTTGTGACCCAAAGGCAAGACCCAGTACTTCACCTTGTTGAACCTCATGCAATTGTTCTTGGCCGATCTATCTGGGTTATTTGTTTTATCTCACCATTATACCCAGGCTTCTTTCAGGGGTATTTAGACACAAAGTTTCAGCAGAAGGAATCTTTTCTGGGGTTTGCTACACAGTATCAATAATCCTTTCCTTCACAAACAGATCTTCTGGGCCCTTACACCAAATTTTCTTATTTAGGAGAAATTACTTTTTCTCACAGCCAGAAAACTAATAGTTCATCACCTCTCTTCATCTGTATAGCTAGATGTACGGACTCACGCTGCCTGCAAATGGCCTGTTTTGGCTGAAGTGGAAGAAGCAGTCAACATAACGTAAGGTCTTCAGCTGGCCATTACTTAAAAAGAAATTGACTTTCAGTTGGCAGCTATGACTCTCCCCTGAGCCTTTCCCAAAGCCCCGCCTGTCTGATCTCAGGCAGCATTTGACTATAGGAGCAGCAGCCAGCTCCATGACCTCTCATGGCTCCATGGATGCTCCTGCCTCTCTTTGAGTCTTCAGGTGCAAGACCTAGGTACCACTTCCCTTGGTGAGCTGCAGGTAGAGAGGCATCAAAGAAAATCAGCCTCCCCTCTCCTGTGTGTACCACAGGTAGCATGTGCCTCCTATGAGAGAACACAAAAGGAAATCTTCTTAGTTTTCCTTCAGGTGTTTTTTTAAGGGCATTTTGCAACCTCTGTTCCTCTTAATAATGATTAGGGTGTGGGGTGGCAATCACAGAAGTATGAAGCAATGCACCTAAAAGAGATGGATGAAGCACTTTGACATGAACATCCATTCCAAAAGAATTTCATTCACAAAGGACAATATTGACATTTAAATCTTCCCCAATGTCCTTCAAGCCTTCCTCTTCACTGTCTTCACTGTCTAATGTCAGACTACTCTGACATGTGCAAAAATATAAAAAGAACAACTCTTCCTGCTTCCATCACCACCTTTCCTCTATTCTCAAAACTCATGTTTTTGTTTTTGGTAAAGACAGCTGCAATCCCAGCTTTTGTTGCTGGCTGAGTACAGAGCACTTCAAGTGGCACAGGTGGCTATAAGATGCCCATTGGTGCTGGAGCAATTTTTCATAATTTCTTTCTCAACAAAACAAGTATATCTTAAACAGCTGCCTTTTACAGACAAGGAGAGTGAGCCAAAAACGTGCAATGGCTTTGGTGAGAATTGCCATTAAAATGTAATAGACAGACACAAGACTGCTTACATGGAATTGATGAGCATGTTAGAAACAACAAAGAATGCAAAAGTAATAAGAAGTTTAATTATACTCTTTATAGGAACATTTCAAATTTGCATTTTGAAAATATTGTACATTCCTAGTGAAAGATGACATTTGATTTTGAAACACTAACTCAGGATGGTTAGCCCTGAATATATGGCTGCTAAGACATTTGCATCTCTATCAGGAAGCAAGAGTTCCTGAAGGGCATATTTCACAGAATCATAGAATCGTTAAGGTTGAAAAAGACCTCTAAGATCATTGAGTCCAACTGTTATATCAAAATATTAAAATTCACACAATCACAGTAGGATTAGATACAGAACACTCACAAATCATGAGCAATTAAAGAGGCTATACAATTCCTGTGTGCAGTGTCTCTCTCCCCCCAAACTTTCCCTTCCCCCTCTCCTCATAATTCTGTTCACACAATAGCCTTGCTGGCATGCAGTAGCACTTCAGCCAGGCACAGGCTAGCACATCCACTGGCAGCTGCATCCCTTGGGCCAGCTCAGGGATTTTTGGCACGTCCAGCAGATGATTGGCAGTGGCTGGTGTACAGCAACTAGGCAGTGATCAGATGGTCTGTCTAAACAGGTAGGCTGCCCATTTTGGCCATCAAATCTACACTACAGTCCAATCTGTGCAACAGCTTTTGCTGAGCCTGCCAGCCAAACAGGTTACAAACACAGCAAGAGCTATGGTCATGAGGTGGGTAGAAGGCAAGGGACATGAAGCAATACCGGGGAGGTATAAAGACAGGTAAGAGTGTTTATGCAACCCGAGCAGGCATTTGCTTGTTGTGAATCCCTACTCTAAAAGATTTAGAACAAACCAAGCTGTAAATTTTTACTATTTGTCAGTGTTACCACAATGTTTTAGAGTTATTGCAAAAGATGGGGACATAACAAGCATCCCTACCCCTAGGGTGTAAACACAGAAAGTGTCACTAACAATTACCTAAGTCTTGGGGAATTTTGCTTGCCTCTGTGCCTGTCCTAAAAGCTCTGCTACTATGTAAAAACCTTTGCTTTGTTTAGAAGAGAACAAAGAAAATGGGTTCCCTGTGCAAACAAGATCCAAATGTTTGACTCAAGAGGTGAAGAAATCCATTTTGAAAGATTTGCATTTTTTCTGCACCTCTTGGGATTTTATTAAAGGCCTGATTCATGTTGATGCTTCCACCTGGACCTAGTTTCAGCCCTCACAGCAGGACTAACATGGCCTCTCTGATGGGCAGGATTTGGTAGAAGTTTAATACTGCTTCTGGAGGTGAAGTATCAGAACGGTGAGAAAAGAGCATTGGGTTCACCTGTGCTCCACTTCTTCCTCCATCCCCTCACCATCTTTGTTCTAATTCTTTTGCAGTCCAGCTCAGAAAGGAGTGCCCAAAAATCCCTAATCTTCCCTCAAAACAAAATGTCTGTTTGAAGTCTTACTTCTTTGCATTACACCCACTATGCCAAATTCACATCAACACTTTAGCCCACCAACACCCCAAGCCGAGCAAACCCTACTATAATTAAATGCCGCCCCCTGCCTTGGCTTCAACAGCTGATTCTTCTGTGTCTGCCTGGTTCTTGCTTTGCACTTACTGATACTCTCCTTACCTACCAAATTTCAAAGTAAATTAAAAATATGCAGATTATCTGATTGCAAAATTTTTCTCCACTTTGGGATGACTTAAATTTTTTCACCGAAGACTTCAGGTCTCGGACAATTGGAGCAGCTTGCTGTTGACACTGGGTATGCTGGTGTGAGAGTTAACTGAGGGTGGCTGAGGAAACCAGCCACCCACTGCCCACATCAGACTGCCTAACTTGCCTGCTGGAACAGAATGCCCCCACTGTCAGCATGTTGGTAGTGATCTCAAGAAATGCTGGGGAAAAAAATCTACTGCAGGTAGCAAAGAACAAAATAGAGTCTATGTCAGTGCAGTCCAACAGTGTGCCAAGTTACAATGTGCAGGAAAGATGAAAGCATAAAATGCCACCAAAAATCTCTTCCTCATTCTTTTGAGAGAACAATGGATTGACTGCACTTGGTACAGCACTGAATTTGCCAACTAACATGTTCAAAATATTATACAACCTGCAGATTTATGTATTTCAGAAGGTTATGTAGTATTAGTGTCTTTGAGAAGCTCTTTACGTATATGTATACTATGAACACTTGCAGAAAGAGAACTATCATGGGAAACAATGTGCATATCTTTGGTTAAATGAGAGGTCAGAGAGGACTATCACAGAGACAGATAGGTTAATGATTGCCTCAGTTCATTAAATGTCATCTCCATGCTTTCTGTCAAAGTTCCGCCAGACAGTTCAGAACAGCATTAAGACCATTATTTTTCATGATACTTGATAGGAAATGATTTGTAGCAGTAGCTTCTGAAATGAATTTCTAAATTGTCAGCTGTTTCACTTGTATAATTTGTCAGGCACTTGCTGTTTCAATAGTCATTAACAGATAAACCAAAGGTACATTTTAAGATATGAACTGGGATTCTTGTTTATATGCAAGCCCCAGGAAGGTTAATGAGTCATAAATATACAATATGTAAACCAAGAAATGTTCTGTATTACAGACAGCCCTCTGCCCCAGACACCAAAATACATGTAACAGATAATATTAAAGGGGTTTATTTATTTACCCCTTAGTATTATGGACTTAGAACATGCAACTTAGTAATCCTAAAACCACAAGATTGCACACACCTACATCTCACATGTTCAAGTTAGCATGAGAATGCTTTTTCAGACTAATTAAATATCAGATAAAGAGAAAGATGAAGGATTAACCAAAATTTTGTGAAAGGAATATAACAGACAACATTAAGTAGTCTTTTTCTATTTCACTTGCTACATTTTTATGGCAATCAGAATTTAAGAGTTTGCTAGTTTACAGAACTTACAGACAGGCAAAAAGGAACCATTGAATTTGAAGTAGGATGACTGCCCTGCTGAAGAAAAAATTCAAAGCATTTGTTCTGAAGATGCTTCTTACAACAGGTATAAAACTCTGTTGTGTAGGAGACAAGTGACATTTAGAAATAAACCTACAAGATTTCTCTAGAATAAAAATCATAGTTTTACAGTCTTACAGATTAAAAAATATTTCTAATACCAGATTTGTTCATGTCCTGCTATTCAGAAAGCTTGGCTGGTTGAAGTAGATCAGTCACCTTTATTATTGGATATAGCTGTTTTCTAGAATTCTTAGGATTTATGTCCAAAATGAGCAGGTACTTTTCTTTATTAGAAAGTACCATAAAATGTCAGGATGAAAAAGTGCTACAATTAAAACAGAAATTACATATAGATTTATCCTCTTTATTCTACATTAACATCTTTGTTAGCAAGGGCACTATTTCATATTTATCTTGGTGTTGTTATGACCCAGAACTGGATTGCACATATTCCTCTGCCTCAGTGGCTCTGAGAAGACGCTGCCATAGGTGTAAAATTCACTAAAAAATTTTACTGGAGTTTTGATGAGCAATTGTGTACAAAAAACTCTTGCATGGGAAGGGAAAAGTGATCATTAAATCACAAATTCCAAAGGCTGCCAGCATTGCAAGTCCCAGAGAGGGACATTCTTGAGAAAACATGTTGAAATCTATGGTGGGTATCAGCAACAATTCAGAAAGGCACTCAGGACTGCAATGGAGGTACAACACCATTATTACTCTTTATAGTGGCATCAGTAACCTAGAAATAAAGGTGATGGCTATCCTTAGCTTTCAGTGCAACAAGATCTAATGAATTCTTTATCATTTAGCACAGCACCTTCTTTTTAGCATGAGAAATATCCATTTACAAAGACTTCACCAGTGGTAACAATTTTTCAATTCAGGAACAAGATAGGCAAAATGAACACCAGCGTTTGACAAAGACTTTTCTGTTTCAAACAAAGTTGCCTTTGTACCCAAGTGATGTTGCTTGTTGTCCCTTGGTCTCAGGTGCACCACTTCTCCTCCCTTTTAGTTTCAGGCTTGCCTATTCCCTTGCTCCCTTTCTTTTTACCACCATTAGACCTGAGTTCCCCTGAGAAGTGAAGTTAGCAGTCCAATTCAGAGAGAGCTCCCACCTGAGCAGCTTCTCTCAGTGTGAGAAGCAAACTAGTCCAGGGCCTGCAGAAGCAGTGGCATATCTAAACTTCAGGAAAACTCATCCACTCGGCACAGTTGATGCACAGCCCCTGGAAGCCCAAGATCAATGATGCCCAAGCACCCTCATTGCTGCTGATGGACCAGCTGTCCCAAACCAGGGCAAAACACCAGCAGGTCTGCAAATTCCACCAGAAGTGCTCCAGCAGATACTTTCTGCCCCTTAACAAACGCTCTCCAGATCTGGAGTACCATGCAGTGACAACACTAACAACAGGCTCTTCCTTTAACTTTGCTTCTGCTATCTATTGAGAGGGCATAGCTTAAACATGAGTGGTTATCTCAGATATAAAATCTTGTCGCTCATCTTGGCCAGCATGTTTTCAGCTGTAGCTCTTTAACATTAATATTGTTGTTTGTGGACTTCAAACAGCAAGAAAAAATATGAATGCATTCACACACAGAGCGTAGAGATAAATTTTGCACTACAGGACATCAGGCAGAACCTGAATTCTCCAGGAATCAGTTCCCATAAAGTCATAAGAATGGAGAGATACTGGGTTACAAAAGCTGTTGCACTGAGCACTGTGGAGTACAGCCTAGGTGCACTGCCTAATTTCTAGGCAAAGCATCAGAAAAATCAACTGCATGCTTTTTTCAATCTCCAAAACATATGGTGTCCTTCAGCAGAATCAACACAACCAGTCCCAGACAGCCTAGTCATTTAGGACCCACATTTAAATCCTACTGAAATACTTAGAGGACAGAGATGCTAAAAGGTAAAAAATATTTGGGTTTAAATTCATTAGTATCCTCAATGATGCGCAAAAAAAGAGGACAAATTTGGGGGACTGAAACCCAACTGTTTGTAATCCTATTGACCAAAACTGAGCGGAAAAGGATTTTCTATATGATTAGAAACACCAGTATAGGTGGGGAACCCACTGTGGCAAGGGTAATCTCATCTCAGTTTCTTGACCTGTGCATTAACATGCAGAAGTACATTCTTTCTAATGCAGCTGATTTAGAAGTGTGTGGTCATGAAGCTGAAAGGGGCACAGAGGCATTGCTTGCATCCTTACATCTGCACTAAACAGAACAACACACCTACAACTGCAGCAGCACCGAAGGTTATTGTTACACAGGGAGAAAGAAACCTGTGCTCTTTACACCTATTACCCCTTCCTCCAGCTAATACCCATGTATCTGGCATTTGTCAAAAAACATGTCCTGGCAGGTGCTAACAGAGGGATTAATCAGAGAAGCTTGTACCCACGTGTGACCCTCTGGCTTGTAAACATCATGTGCCTCTGCAGAAGAGTGGTCAAGTCATTCACCAGCTCTGTATTACTGCTGGCATAACACGGGAATGAAGGGCAGACAAGCAAATCCACTAAAAATGAGTTAGAGTTATTATCAAATGACTCAGAATAACAGGGATTATGAAAGTACAGACACTGTTGCATGAGGCCATTCATATGACTTGTGTTCCCCAGTGACGCAAGAAGCAAATGAACTGAGGACTATTGACAATGTACGATTCCTATCTTGCTGCCTGCAATATAATTTAGAGGATGCTTCCAGAGATAGGCTGAGCCAGAGATAAAAAGTGACATGAGACAGCTGGTAAAGAAAGAGAAACAGACTAAGTTAATTTCTTTCCCCCCCCCAGAGAAATGGAAACAAACTGATTGCTAAAGGCTTATCAAATGGGGCCTCTTCTTCTAGTGGTACTGCTTATTCCCCTGGAGAAGCAGCGAAGTTTTCTGCCTGACTAAGGCTGTCTGGAAGCATAGCTCCTCATAGCCACACATGAATCACTTGACACTAAGGAGCATCTTTCTCCACTGGCCAGACATGGGCTGGCATGCACTTCAACTGAAACCCTGGCTAGGACTTTGTACAGACCTCAATGTAACTACACTAGCCTGAATTGTTGTTATTCATCCTAATAGTCCAGCAATTTTATGGGATGAAATCCTTGGCTCCATCACCAGGATTAGGAGCTCACACCCCAGAATGTCACTCAGTCTGTATGCCAGGAGAACACTAAGGCTGACATTGCCCTAAGCATTTGCAGCAGTCTTTGATCTGCAGATCCAGAAGCTTGCTGTGCGAGTCTTACCTCCATTTTATAAAGAATATAGAGAATAAAAATATTAAGCACAGAGAGGAGTGATTCAGTGGTAGTTAAAACCTCTTGTGCATGGAGCACACAAATGAAATGGCCACTCACTGATCATGTCAAAGGAGTAAATCACCACAAACTCAGGATTTCAATACATGTCAGCTGCCAGTCCACTTGCCTTATAGTTCTCATGTCTGACAAAACCAAGTTCTTCAAATTCAAAATCCTTTACAGTCAAATGATAAACACATTGAGCAACAAGAGATAGAGAACAAAGGCATTCTTAATCTCTTCATTGTACTCCGGATAACAGAAAGGAAACCTATGATCCAACAGACTATTCACTAAAATGTTGTTCTCATCTGGCGCCATACATTTTGATACTTGTTTTCATAAAATGTTTGTGATTAATTTGTTGTTTCATGAGTATAAACAGAGGACATAACAGTTTTCTAAGCCACTTTCCCTGCAAAAGAGGTGTTACTTTTCATTAAGAAACTTCCAAAGTAGAGCAAAAGCTATAGCAGCAGCTTGAATTATACAGAAAAGGCAACAAATATGCCAAGCTCATTAGAAGCCTGAGAGTAAGAAAGTTTAAAATAACTCTTTCTCTGTCCTAATGACAAAGAATTGCAATTGCAATTTATATTGTGTATAAATTGCAAATCTTAGTGTCCATCCCTGATTAGACCAAGCAATACTCCTCCCACCCAAAAAAGACCCACAGGTTTACAGACTGACTCAGCAGATGGAGTTTCTAGGCCCTGCCCTCTCTTTTAAGTGGGGCTAATTAAAAAAACAACAACACTTCTTTTTTCTTACCTTAATTACACAAAAGGATATGAAATACTGTGTGATACAAAGGCCACAAAAATATCTGAAACAGAATCTGTATTCATTCCCACTTCTCTTTAAATCTTCTTATTCTTTTGTAGCTAATATGATTAGTAGCAAGAAAATCTCAGCCTCAGCTTTCTCCCTAAAACCACTTGTTTGCTACAGAATTTAAAGAATTCCGCAAAATAGAAAAAAATAAAAGAAGAAGAAAAATACAGAATAAAGAAATGCTACAGAATACTGAGCTCTGTCTTACTGCTCCTGTAATGCTTCCAATCTGGTCAAGTTACTAAGCTACTGAAACTCTGTGGATCAAGTAGGATCATTAGCTATGCAATTTCTGAAGAATCCTAAATCTTGGAAGCTGAGCAGGAAAACACCAGTTCTCATGCATGTTTGAAAGTCAATTACCCCCACACCTTATAGCAGCACTGTGAAACACCACAAGGATCTGTTCAAGAACACTTCAAAGCTTCACACAACTTGAGTGTGTTTGAAGTAAAGTTCCTGATACAAAAGGGCAGGACTAGCTTTAGCTTGAGTGTATTTGAAGTAAAGTTTCTGATACAAAAGGGCAGGACTAGCTTTAAGCTGTGCTTGCTTCACTTCACGTTTCCTTCATTGCTCAATCACTTCTGTGCCTCTTCAGAAAGATTTATTCCTAGGCATATTTAAAGGGTATTAACCTATGCTTCCAGAAAGCAAATGTGCTCATAAATTGTTTCAAAAAAGAAAAATCACTTTTGTCAGTTACCAACTCTTCCTTCTCTGATTTATGCTGTAGAGTTCACTGGCCTCTTCAAGCATCTAGCAAAATTGAAAGCTGCTGCTAAAGCAATTTTTGCAATTGCTTCCTCTAGCAAAGTGTTACCAAAAAAACCAAATCCCACCAAAACACCAAAGCTCCAACTTTATCCCGAGCTATCACCAAGGAAAAGCACTGAAATCATACCACGCTGACACAGTACTACAGAAAATCACAGAATACCCACAAATATAATAGACTATTTCCTTTATCAGCACTGGGATATTCATTCCTAAAAAGATTGTGAATCCATAATCCACATCCCAGAGCCATTCAGAGTAAGGCATCAGATCACACTTGCTCATCTTCGTCCATATGATTAGCTCATATTCTAAGCAGAAATGCCTACAGGCATTAATAATGTGAAAATATATAGAAAAAGTATATGCAGACATAGGAAATGTAGAAACAGCCTTTAAATCAACTTTCCTTTGGTCAAATTCTACTTTTTATTTTAAATTATTAACTTATTTCATTCCCAGACTTCTGAAATGGTCATCTGATATTTCGTTGCAATTAGCATAGGTTTTATAGGTAATACTTTCTAAAATTAAAAAGTTCAGGGATTGAATAATTTGTCATTACTGTCCAGTGCTTTGGGGTTTCTCCATTTGTTATGGTTTTTTCTTTCTGAACTTTCTACTCCTAGCATTTCTTCTGATGTCCTACTTTTACCATGTTATGCCTATGCTGTCAGAAAAGTGAGGAAGCAAAGATTTCAAATAAAATTGTTCATGAAGGGCAATGTCTTTGTGAATCTTGCATTCTGCAGGTTCTTTCTGTTGTCCAGTTTTCTGCAGTTAGACTTTCACTTTAAAAGCACAACTGATTTCTTCTTCATAAAAAGTATGTAAGTATATACTGTTCAATTGCCTTCATAAATGTGTTTTGGAGGTAGATGAAGTAACATTATTTCCTAGTATAGCCTGTCAGGTTGCTTTGAACTTTGTAGTTGAAGTTCTGCATTTAACCTTTCAAAATTATTTTTCTCGCTCTTTTTTTTTAAGCCTTTGAGCAGAAAGTAAATAAACTATAAGGTATGATCAAATAGTGTCACAACAAATTCATTGTGGCTTTTTTTTCAAGGAAACAAAGGCCTTTCCAGTAGTCACTGACTGTTCAGAGACTTGTAGCATTTGGCTGTCAGACACACTCCAGACTAGCTTTCTAGCAGACTAATAGATATTAGTTGCTGTAGCCTTCCCTTTGAAATTCAAACCCTACTTGTAAGCTCTGACTATTTCAGACTTATTATTTTTAATCTTTTTTTAGGACCAAGCAGAATCAGACACTTTCTTCTACTCTCTGTATGAAGAGCTTGGTGAGTTTGCACTACCCTGTATAGATGCAAAAATACAACTTTAAGAGGACTCAAACACAACTGTTTCATACAGTCAACTGTCTTTCTAGTTCATTTTGCTTTCCATTAAGAGATCAGACCATTTTTCATATACCCCAACAGTCTACATGAACATGATTAGGATCACTTTAAGTAAGTGACCTTAGTATGAACTAGGTGGGACCCTAATGATGGGCAGCAGCAGCAGCTCATGGATTAACCATTCAGGAGGCAACTGGAAACTTTCTGTCACTTGCAGGGTAACTCAGTGACAGCCAGCACTGAGAAACACGAGTGTCTTGTCTTATTGTACACTGTTGTATCTGAGTAACTCCATTCAAGTGTTGGCCAGAGCAGACCATATTCTTCAGGGTGACTGATTAGAAATGAAAAAATGGGCCATTGTGATAGGAGCTTTATGGCTGGAAAAGGAAAGAAGGCACAGTAAAAGAAATAATTTTAAAATGCTCATGGAGATTCAAGCTCTGAATTCAATGTGTCCAAATTACAAAAAAAACCCCAACACCTCCCCTCCAAAACTAAACAACAAAACAAAACAAAAAGATCAAAGAAAAACAACGCCCTCAAAAAGTATAACAGTCAATAGTATATGGAAAAACTGGTCAATGGGTAAAAGAAATACAGAAATGTTAAAAAGAATAAATGGAAATATAAAATTAGTCCCACGTATAGATGGTATGCCTTCACTTAAAACATATTATTCCTGTTTTCATAGTTCAGGAGAAAGGAATGAGACTAGGTAACTATGCATTGCTAGTGTTATGAAAAGATCTAGATGTGTTTATGTGAATGCAAATAAATGAATAAAATGTGTATATACATGCATACAAGCAATACCTTCTTACATACAGTTCATATGGATCAGAAACATATTTATAAACTGAAGAGACCTTATCTGGGTGTCTAAAGCAATCTAAGTTGCAACAGACCTATAGAAAGGGGCAGTGAGAAGTAGACCAGCTCTTACCTTGAATTGAAGTATAATCAGAATTACTGATTATACAGTAATAATACAGGAGAGTTATACATGATACAGAGACAGAAGAATGGGCTGAAAAAAGCTACAGTCAAATTCACTAAGATTATCTGTGAAACAGAATGTAAAAAAAAAAGTGTCAGACTGAAGGTTTTTGATGAAAAACACAATTAGCATGTAGAAGGATTTTTTTGCCACAAAACATGAGCTGCCGCTAAAAGTTCACAAAAGCATCTGCACAGGTAGTAAGAACCATGTTTGCATGAGATACCTGGACTTCAACAAGCCCACAGTCTACAACCTAGAGTGTTTCACAACCTTAAGACCATGCACTGGCAACAGTGCTGTAGGTTGAGTTTGTTGATGAAGAGGTGCTTGGTCCAAGTCTCCTGGAGAGATGGGGACCCAGGAAACCTGTCTGGGGTCAGTGTGCTCCCCAGGACAGCTCCTAATGCCAGTGAGGGAGGAGCAAGTTGCCATGTCAAAAGACAAAAGCCACTTGCCAAGACATGGTGTGCTGCCTTTTATATCTCAAGCATAGCAAATGAATGGGAGATTTTTAGATTAGGCTCTAAAACATAAAAATGTTGATGAACTGCTGAGGTCAGTTTGTTCCTAACGGTGTGTGTCGGCCTCAGGTCAGGGTAGGATCTGAGTAGCACAGCCAAGAATTAGCTGCAGAATTTAGTCTGCTTTTAAAAGAAAAAAAAGGAAAGGAAAAAAAAGTATTTTCAATTTTATTTTGTTTTTAGTTTTCTGCAATGTTGGCACGTTGACTAAATCTGAGCACTGTAATAATTTCAGCTATCCATGTCTCAAGAGGAAAGTTTGCATTTAGTTAAGTTGTAGACAATTAACAAAGGACAGCCTTCAAGGCTATTTTATTCTTTTCTGAGAGAATAACAATTTATCATGAGCGTATTTAATATTCTGTAGGCCAAAGAGGTTGGGGAAAGAGGGTAGAAAAAATATGCTGCATTTAAAGTTGAATGAAGCGCTAATATTTGACACTTTGTATATTATC